>NC_060279.1:3917615-4011593 GCF_021613505.1 Equus quagga | reverse complement strand
CCATCTGCAGATCTGATGAAGTCAAGGGTCTCGAGATGGGAAGGTTATCCTCGATTATCTGAGTGGACCAAGAATCACAATGGTTCTTCTAAGAGAAATAGGGAAGCAGGAGAGTCAGAGAAGATGCGATGATGGAAGCAGCGGTCAGAGAGAAAGAGAGACAAATAGACAAACTTGAAGCTATGATACTTCTGGCTTTGAAGATGGAGGAAGAAGCCATAAACCAAGAAATGCAGGTGGCCTACAGAAGCTAGAAAAGGAAAGGAAATGGATTCTCCACAGAGCCTCCAGAAGGGAAACAGCCCTTCCAACACCCTAATTTTAGGACTTCTGACCTCCAGAGCTATAAGATAATAAATTTGTGCTGTTTTATCCAGCAATTCACCATTAGTTACATACCCTAAAGAACTGAAAACAGAGACTCCAAGATCTTGTGCACCAATGTTCATTGTACTTTTATTCACAATAGCTAAAAGGTGGAAACAACCCAAGTGTCCATCAACAGATGAATGTATAAACAAAATGGCATATCCATACAATCGAATATTATTCAGCTATACATACTATAACACAGACGAACCCTGAAAATATGCTAAGTGAAATAAGTCAGACACAAAAGGAAAAATATTGTAGGATTCTACTTACAAAGAGTATCTAGAATAGGCAAATTCATAGAGAAAGAAAATAGATTAGAGGTTACCAAGGGCTAGGAGGAGGAAGAAATGGAGAATTATTGCTTCCCCTGGGGAAAGCATCCTTGTGCAAAAACTATGTTACAAGAACTATCATTACCACTCCCTCTTATCTAGATGGTTATTTTGTTGAGAAGATATTTTGGCAAAATTGTCTCATCTTCCATTTTTCTCACTCGTGATGCTGGACTTCTTGAGCTAGGCTACGGAAAGGTCATATAACCCCTCTGGCTAGACAAGCCACACATTTGTTTTCTTTAATCTGAGCCTGACCCTCAAAAAGCTCATTAATCCTTATTTATTTATTTTAATCAATTTCTTAAAGGTAACTATGTCAAAACTCATTCACTCTACTCAAAGTACCAAATCCATTTCATTCATCTTTGAGGCAGTGTGAGATAATGAAAGGCTCATGGTCTTTGCCATCACAAATTACTAAACAGTTATGAATTTAGTCCTCTTATCTGTAAAATAGGCATAACACTATTTACCTTACAGGAGTACTTTCATAATTACGACATAAAGCATATAATAAAGTGGCTAGCTGTGCACATACTGTAAGAGTTCAACAACCGGTAAGTGCTGCCCTTATTATTACTGTTACCCCTGCCTTCCTCTCAGATGACCACCTCAACTACTTAAATAAGAAATGGGAAAAATGAAGCAATCTAATGTGAATTATTCCTTATTTTCCTTCTCCTTTCTACCTCAATTTTCTGTCATTGTTTAATCTGACCTTCTTTTCCCCAATTTTAGAAAAAGGGATATACCTTTTCCCATTTTCAAAGTTAATCCTCCATTCTGTACTTCTGATCCTGGCCCCTCTCCCTTACCTTGGTTCCGTCAATTCTTTTTCCTTTCTTCAGTCTCTTTCTCTCCAGTGGTTCCTTCCACCTGGCCTACAAGCATACTCAAATTTCCTCAAGAACTATCACTAAGGCACTTTTCTATACCTCCTCTTGAATGACCATGAGCTATCCGGAACCTGTTATCTGTGTATTGCTCTTATCTCTTAATGGACTGCTAACTCCCCTAAGACTGAGGGTATCTCATCTGTTTGCACAAGCATCTTTTAATGACACCAAGTACTATATTTTACATATAGGACAGGCACTTACTGAATAAATGAACAAACATAAACTATAGATTTCCTGTGAAGGGTTGACGAAAGTGCATTGTCAAATTTAGCTGCTCAACTTAAGTAAGTCACTCTGGCAGGAGAAAGGCAAAGAAGTAACATATCAACACAATCTTATCATTTCATTCTTCTTAAAATGTCACAAATCAAATTATTTTTTCCTGAAATGTTTAAAATTTCAGTAATCTACACCAAAGTATTCCAAATCCAGAAAATGTGAGACTTCAATTTTGTTTATTCTAACATTAAGGGCTCTTTCCACTGAAAATTTTACTTGTAATTCATAAACTAGTAAAAACTAAGAACGCATATATTTTTTACATTTAAACAATCTGCAGATTTGTTATATTTTTAAATAAAAATCACTTTGTATGCATGTAATTATCTCAATAAACTGTAATTTTATATCTAATATATAAAACACGATAATTTAATATGCAAAGTAGAACTCAATATATTTTTATATTTCTAAGCTAACAAACTGACATCAGTGGGAGGTGCTAAGAGCATAGTGACAGACCTTTAACACTTAAGAAATTGACATTCAAGGCTTCAGAAATCCTCAAGTGAATGTAAAGGTCCATGACATGAGTCACTGGTAACACTACAGAGGCAAGAGACACTGCAGTTGACACCCAGGAAGTGAGCGCCTTGCTCCAGAGTCGGGACAGCTGATCATCGCATATCTGACAGGCTTCTATGCATTACTGTATTAGCAGTCTTCTTGCGAAAAAAGAAATAAAAATTTTTCTCTATTTTTAGGGAAAAGAGAAAATCAACTTGTATTGCTGGTGATGGAAGAAATCTAAGAAAGTACCAGTTCTTAGCCACAAAATTGGAGTTTTAAAGACATTACACAGTAAAATATCTAAAATGATACTGCTCACCATGATACTATGGTGGGAACGAGTTTGCCATGCATTCCATACGAAAACAGGGCAAGAAACTCATCAGACTGTTTCGGGAGGTGATGCAGCTGGAATTGCTCTTACATAGCTCTGTAAACGGTTTTAGACCTGAACATACACAAAGCATTGCTTAAATTTTCAGTTTTATTTTACCGCACTTTATGGGAGAAACCGCATGTAGGGTGTAAATTCTGATCCTGCCTTTATTTCCTGGCTGGTTTTGTGTCTCAATTTCCTATTCCTTGAGATAATAGTATCTAATTTGCAGGGTTGTCATAAGAACTCAAATTAAAATCAGGTGATACATACAGTGCTTAAGATTTTTAAAAACACGTCCTAGGGATTTTATTAAATGTAGGCGCTCAATAAAGGGTAGCTACTAAAACTTCTAACTTAGTGGTGGATTCCCAAGGAGTCTGATTTCCAATCCCTCTGTGAGTCTGTGTCTATTCCCTTAGAGAGACACGCCTCTTCTCTGAAGCTGTCCTGCAGGCACGGTGTCCTGCACTCTTGCCTGGCATCTTCACGGGATCGACTGCCCAGTCTCTCTGCAAACAAGTCCCATACCCATGGTAGGTGGCCAAAGCACTGGGAGAGGGACCTGAACAAAACCATGCAAGTCAGGGCCCGAACAGGGAACAGAGAAACAACAGAAAGGAGATTGTGGCCGACCATTCAGACAGAAGGGAATGCTGCCCTTCCCCCTCTCTGGGGGTACCACAGCAGTCTGCCTGGCCGGCCTCAGTTGGAGTAATTTGAGAGACATTTTAAATACAACAGGGAGCCCACAGCTCAGTTTCACATAAAGAGGCAGGTATACTTTAGAGATTAAAAGATTAACAAGTATCTCCAGGTATAGAAGAGTTTAGAGTGAAAAATACGTAGGCAGGAAGCTGCCCTACTGGTTCAACCCATCCACTTCAAATCAAAAAGTGGTGTGGTCAGGAGGGGTGGAAAACAAAGGCAGTTTCCAAGGCTGACTCTCATTCTTACCATGGCCCATAGTCGGCATTTTTAAAATGGGGTCAAAGAGGCAACCCTCCCTACAACTGAAAACCAAGTCTACCTTAGAAACTACTGCTTTCTCTTTATCCTTGCCCTTAATTCCCTTTTTACATGGTTAAGTATTTTAATTTATGCCTTTACCAGAAACTGGGGAAGTCCCTGTACCATCTCTGGCAGATGATAAAGACATAGTCACATGTCTTCTGAGCAAGGTACTGAATTAAGTGTATGAGCTGTAGAGATAATCTATCCTTACGGACTTACCTTTCTCTCTCAAGGCCTCAGTTTTCTCATTTACATGATATTAATTTTCTCCTGATAATCAGGGTTTAATCGTGTAAATTTTTTAAAAAATCACCAAATAAAAAGATGTATTAGAAATAAGTGTGTGTTTTTAACTATCTACTGACACTATCATGACTCCAATATAATTTATATTGAATGTGATGGGGTGGATAAGATTCACTGTTTTGAGTAACACTTGTAACAAGAACTACTTTTTACTGAATGGTTACTGTGTAGCTGGCACTGTGTTTAACACGTTTCCTTTAACAGTCATAGTGATCTATGAAACATATCACCCCCATTTTACAGGTGAATAAATTAAGTCTTAAAGAGATTGGGGAAACTGCCTAAAGTCACACAGCTAGTAAGTGGCCAAATCCCTAATTCATACCCAGAACTATCTCATGCAAAGGACTATTCTCTCAACTGCTTTGTAGTTTCTCTGATAGACAGCAGCAAAAAGATGAAACAATCAGCAGAAGTTAATCTTAAGCAAATATGATGCCAGTTCCTGCAAATACTAAATTCTATTTGACGACTCAATACTCAAATTGGTCTTTATGTCCCAAATATGAGTCACAGTTAAATGGGAAGTTTCTTCTTTTGGTTCCATTAGATCTAATTCAAAAGCTGGATCTCCTACCTCTGCTGCCATCTTCACTGTCCATAGATGGTTTACTGGTTTCTGACGGACTGTTCATTCTTGAGTCTGCAATAAATCAAAGGTGAATAAGGTTTTTTAAAAATTGGGGATGCGGTTAGGGAGGCAAAATCGTGGCAAAGGAAAGGGTTAAAAATATTGACTCATGTTACAGTCCTTCAGCACAAGGAGAGACAGTGTCAATGGCAAGACATTGGAAACTGTAATGAGAGTTTATCTGGAAGAAATTCAGGGTTCCCTTAACTGTGCCATGATCCGCAAATAGACTGTCTTTCTAAGGGACTTTAAGATTCCTCTAGAAAGATAACAGAACTCTAACCTGAAAATAACTATAATAGAGAGTCTGATACGTAAAAAAAAAAGTAAATGCTTTGTACCATGAAGCATAAAATATGTTAAAGAAACAAAGCTAAGGCGGAACCACCTCACAAAGTAGAACACCTTATTCCCAAATAAAGTTTTGTTTCCATAAGCAAAGGTATTCATTTGCTAATTATAACCTAACAATCCATCAGTAACCTTGACAATAGACTGGACAGTAACCCAACCTAACAGAATAAACAGAAAACATGTCTGAGAAAAATATCTCCATTATTGACTCCTCACCCTTGCAAACACACTAAATATGTGTGAAAGTGAGAATATGTCAAATTCACACTTCAATCATAAACCAGTAGAAGAAACTGTACCACGAGGCATAATGGATAGATCTAATAATTCCAAAACTGAATCACAATCACACTCACTTAAAAATTATACTACCTTGCTATCCCAAATGAACCTGATGTGGGTTCACTTCTTTTAGGGCTATCTGTTTAATGAAGTTTTCATGGTACAAAGTTTTCATCAATTAATATTAGGTATCCCAGAAGATTATGTAAGAGAGAAGAACAACTCTGCTTTCCTTCTGCCTCTTCAAAAGGATAAAAGCTAAACGTACATTTAATATATATCTTATTCTACTTGTATTGTAAACGCAAACTTAGCATATTTATAATCAAACAAGTTTTCTATCAAGCAAGTTCTGCCTTTTCCCTCACCAGCGTGAAAACCATTTAACTATAATTATTAGTAGAGAATAAATATTTAAATTATATTTGATCTTTTGACTGAAGAGCATATTTTATCATCTGCTTAAACATTTAACTAGGAAATTGAAACAATCATCAGAAGTCTCAATCATGTTGCCCATAGTGGCATTATCTGTACTCATAAGCGATAGGCAAGAATCAGGAGCCCTTCTTCCATAAACTTCCTTTCCAGCCTGGAAGCTGTGCGTACTTTTCTAACACAGTTTTGGGACAGATGCTTGCCGCATGGGCTTAGCGGCTCTATCACATCTCTGGTCTGTTCTTCAGATGTTCAAGGGTTCAGATCCGTACGTCTGTGGTCATAAATGAGGGCAGTTCTACAACTTCCTCCCCCACTGTCCAGAAAAACTTAAACCAGTAAGCACACCATGGTTTGAAAGGAACAGGTGTGCAACTTAGTGAGAACGAGCTTTCTGAATGACTTAAGTAAAATCTCATGGAAGTCAACAAAGATCACAGCAAAGGTAATCGAATACACCATTAAGCATACACATGTTCAATGCTTCTTTCAGAATGAATTTAAAAGTGGGAAAAATGATGAACCAGTTAACATTCATAAAAAGGGTAACAGTTTTTCCACATAACATAAAAACAAAGAAGCAGGCATAATTCTTAACAAGTCATGAGCCTGACCTTGTACAATTCATATCCTAATTTCCATAACTATAAAGATTATGTCACAAGTATTCTATGTGAATCTTCTAAGGATTTTCTACTGAATTGTCAAGAGCTTCCAAGACATTTAACAAAATTACTCCACAAAAAAATATATAAAAAATAAAACAATAAAATCCTGATTAACTGTACAACTATGGGAACTAAATAATATTTACTGTTAACTGAAAATAATGGAGACATAATTTCTAACTCTAAAATATAATGTTAAAAACATTTCAAAAAGCTATTTTCCTTTTCTTTCTTGCATTCCAAATATAATAAATGCAAAGACAAAATACAAGTAATTCTTTTTTGATATTTGAAGTGTCTTCTCTCTGGGCACATCGAGCTGACTGGATAACAAGTCTAATACACAGTCGAGCTGCTCTTGGACTGAATCTTGACATTAGTTTGCTGTTTTAGCCATTCCTCCTTTTAATCGTGGTTTTACCATGCTGTACAGATACTACTACTACCTTGGGTTTAGGCCAGGACTTCTGCCTAAGAATTCAAACATTTGCAGAAACTACCATTGGCCACTGTGAAGATGATGGGGCAGCCTCAATTTTTCAAGAGGGAAAAATGATATCCAGGAAAAAAAATAATTTGCAAAGATTTTAGACACAAGGTATCAAAGTCCTGGAGATCATATCATCTGACTTTCCAGAGCACCAGAGAAACCTAGGGGTTTCAACAATTTTGCACACAGACAAAACTCAACACAAAACATGGCCACCATGAGCCATCATACCTCTAAAATTGAAGTGCCTCAATCTATTTTAAATCTTAGTCATCAAAGACAGTTTATATATTCAAGCCAGACATTCCCCTCCCAGGCTTGTTGTTCTATAGGGAAAAACCTAAAAGTAGGCTTTCCAGCACTTAAAATTGTTTTCTGAAGAAAAGAAGTTGATTTTTAAAAATAAAAAAGGCTAAGATAAGCCAAAACTTGAAAACAGTTAAGAGTTTCTAAGATCTGGAAATTGTTCAACAGTCCTATTGCAGTAACCACTGAATTACCATCTGCTTTAGTATTAATGGAAACAATTCTGCACTCTGGCTCCACCTTATTTTTCACTAAGCACTTTTGGTTTTTATATAAGTAAGACATTCACATTAGGTATGCAAAACATTTTTATTAATATGTACATATTATTCAGGTACACTTTAGACCCTGTTGCAGATTGAGTGTCTTTAGAACTACATGAAATGATCTCAATAGAAATATCCAAAAAGCAAAAACGTCCTCCATTCAAGTTGAATTCTAAATCCACACTATTTACTGAAAATACCCTCTGAACCAGAAGAGCTAGTGGAAGGGAGGGCCCTACTGCAAATTTAAGTATGCTTGTGCTTTGCAAATGCTTGCCTCCTTCCCTGCTCAATCCACCTCTCCCCCTCCCCTGAGCTGGTTGCATGTGCGATTAAGCATTTATGCATAGTCAACCCCACACACGCTATTTCCATATTAAAGCTTATAAGAAACAACTGTGCTGGTACCCACCTAGAACATAGTCACTGCAGTCCAGCATTGCTGTGAAATCTTCTAGAGGTTCAGACAGTCCAAAGCAAGGAAGAAACAGGTAGCGGTTTGGGGTGGGGGAAAGAAGGTACTATTTCTAACAAATCTACACTACGTTCTTAAGAGAACAAGGGTGGGAGGTGGAAAGTGGATTAGGGGGAGAGGGAAAATACAACTTCAGTTACACCATAGCAATCTTCAACTGAATAAGGAAACTTCAGTTGCTCAGAGGAGTTTTAGTCTCTCCTACCAGCTAGGACTGACATTGTCAAGGCAACTGAAGCATGAAAAGTTCCCCTTTTTGTAATAAAATAGAAACAAAGATTGCAGCTGGCAGTTTCCATAATGAAGCTTAATCAGTATGCGCGTGATTAGGGCCTTATGCAAATCTCTCCTCGTTAGCACAGCAGCCAGCACTTTGAAGTCCACGAACAATTCATTTACAGAATACACTGAAAGCACTCCCTGCATAATTTAAATCATTGCATAAATATTTATCAGTCGATTTGCATATTAATTGGCAGTGCATGAAGGGAAAAATTATCTCCTGAGTGCCAGCATAATAATTAGGAGGATAAAATGAGATTTCTTCCAATGGCCTGGCTTCTTGGACCTAACTTGAGATAGTACCGGGGGAGAAGGGAGGGACAGGAGAAGAGTTCTGTTAAAATGCCACTGAAATGACACGTACAAATTAGAAACAACTCTACAGACTTAAGCACCTTTAATCTTATTCCTGCTGGCAACAATGACTTCAGTAATAAGAGGATTTGCAAAAAGCTTTCTACACAATCCAAATAATCCCGAGGAAACAATTAGCAAGGTAGAAGCAGAAAACAGGGCTGTCAAGATGGTGCTAGCCTACTGATAGGGAATTTTCCAAATATTAAATACTTTGTCAGAGGAAAGTCCTACTGTACAACAAGGCTACAGGATAAACCCAGAAGCAGTACAGGGTCTATAAAATTATCTGCGAGAGTATGCAAATTCATTATTTACAAATCTCTTTATCCTACCAAATTAACAGAGTAGATTAGTTGAATGCCACATATTATGCAGTATCCTTCACCCATAAAAATCAACCCAAAGGAGGAGAAAGTTTGTTACTCACAATATCAACTGTCAAAAAATAGGCCACGCAAACTGTGGACTGATTTAGTATTTTCAACTAAATTTCACCTAACAGATAGGACTATATATATAAAATCCTTACTGAACAATATGTTCATCCAATTTAAAGTGAATCTACAAGGTAAAACATCAACCCACAACTTTTTAGGCATTATAATAAGACATTCTAATCATCACTGACAATTCAGGAGAAGATTTATAAAAACTCCATGAAGTAAGCATCATTTCTCCCTTTTTAAAAATAAGGAAACTGGGGCTGGCCCCATGGCCGAGTGGTTAAGTTCGCGCACTCCACTTCAGCAGCCCAGGATTTCGCCAGTTCGAATCCTGGGCGCGGACATGGCACTGCTCACCAAGCCATGCTGAGGCGGCGTCCCATAGAGCACAAGGACCCACAACTAAAAACACACAACTACGTACTGGGGGGCTTTGGGGAGAAAAAGGAAAAATAAAATCTTTTAAAAAATAAAAATAAGGAAACTGAGGCACAGAGAGCTAAAGCACTTCACCCAATGTTGCACTAATAATTTGGAGTCAGGACTTAAAACCACATTTTGCTGACATAAAAATCTAAGCCCTTGGCTATTATACATTATTTAGGGAATTGAACAAAGCAGCAGACTAAAATGGCTTGTTTTCAGTGTAGTGAGGAGACCAATAACTGGTGACAAAGATTTTGTGCTTAAAAGTCACATGTGGGGGCCGGCCTGGTGGCACAGTGGTTAAGTTCGCACGTTCTGCTTCTCGGTGACCCGGGGTTCGCAGGTTCGGATCTCGGGTGCGGACATGGCACTGCTTGGCATGCCATGCTGTGGCAGGCGTCCCACATACAAAGTAGAGGAAGATGGGCACGATGTTAGCTCAGGGCCAGGCTTCCTCAGCAAAAAGAGGAGGACTGGCAGTAGTTAGCTCAGGGCTAATCTTCCTCAAAAAAAAAAAAAAGTTATGTGTGTACTGATACATAGAAGGTGTGCAAGATGGGAGGAGGGTTCTCACGGGTGTGACCCATAACAACTGCTTTTATTTAGAACTAGTCTTCAGGCATACCAAAGGGTCCAATTTTTAAAAATATGTACCTTTCCCCAACATTAAGGTTGAAATTAAACTCAACATGCCTATGAGGAAATGAAAGACATTTTTATAAGGGACCTTTAAAAAGATTTCCTTGCAAGTCAATAACTTAGCTAGGAACAGAACGAAAAACCTTTCTGAACTTTTAGATCAGCACTCGATTTAAATTGCTAGTTCTTCTCTGTTTTAAAGAATCACAAAATGCATTTGAGGAGAGGGTTTGGAGGAGAAATATAACACTGCCAGTTAGTACTTGTGAGATTTGTTTAACTTCCTTCCCTCTATGCACCTTAATTTTCTCATCTGTGAAATGATAATATCTTTTTCAACAGGTTGCTGTGAGGATAAATGTGCATGTGCTTCTCACACTAAATCATGGCCTGGAGCACGAGGCAGTTGTGCCAGGGCACACACCAAGACACAGGATAAACAGGGTACATCTTGCAAGAGCATCAATTTTATTCAATAATAATCACAACACTTTGTATGAAAACAAGTAAGAATATTATCATAGAAGACAATACAAAATTAAAACGAGGTGTTTTTTTTTTTTTTTTGAGGAAGATTAGTCCTGAGGTAACATCCGCCGCCAATCTTCCTCTTTTTGCTGAGGAAGACTGGCCCTGAGCTAACATCCGTGCCCATCTTCTTCTACTTTATATGTGGGATGCCCGCCACAGCGTAGCTTGATAAGTGGTGCATAGGTCTGCGCCCCGGATCCGAACCTGTGAACCCCAGGTCTCCGAAGCTGAGTGCACCAACCTAATGGCTACACCACAGGGTCTTTAAGGTAGAACGTGTCGACTATATGAGTTATACTTGGTGGGAAAAGATGAGAAGCAATGATGAATGTGACAGAATACAGTAGGTATCAATAGTGTTCCTTTCCCTCCTCTTAAGCCTTCACAAAATTTTACATTTACTGCCTGCACTTACTATGGAGTATCTCTGCAACTCACCATGCACCTTTTCGTACCATATGCAGCAGCACCTCTAAACTACCTTTCTTACGCCAATCCAGTCTTTCATACATCAGCTCAGGATGTCCTGGAGCTACAGCCATACAATCACTGCCAACTAAGGAGTGTTTGCTGGAAGGTACCTTGCAGGGGCAGGACCTTGGCAGTGTAATAACTACCCCCCCAACCCTAGGCCCAGAGAGTCCTACAGGACCCCGCACAGCAGGGGGCCTATAGCTCACCAACTCACATAGGCTACTATCCCCCGCCAACTACAAAATTCACCATCTTCCCTCCAGGAAGAGGGAGAGAGACAGAAGAAGAGGGCTGTCCTGAGAGGAGCGGCAGCTGTCCAGGGCTCACAGGAAGCACCCAGGCAGCTGACTCTGCCACAATGGAAGGGCAAGAAAACTCCCTTTCTGCAACTCTTGATCCAGGCACTTGGCACATTCTAGAGTGCAGGTTTAAATATTAGGTGGCTGTCTAGGCCTGTACCGATGGCCTGGGGGAGGGATGGCCACTGTGACCCCCTCAACCATGGCACAGTGAGATCTACAAGAAGGGAACAGACAGACAGCTTTTCCCACAAAGTCTCAAACGTTCACTTTGTTTGGTCCTCTGTCTGAAATATCAGATTAAAACGTAACCCAAAGAACACCCTTTTTAAAAAAGAAAACCATTTCTTGGGGGTTTGTGGGGTAGTCAGTCATTCACACTTCAGCATGAATTAATACAATTTAATTGCTGTCCTTTAACATCTGGGTTTGTGAGGTAATGGTCATTTCTACTGGGAACGTGGACAGTAAATACTCATAAATGTTGTTTAGAAGAGTTGGATTGGGGGATAGGAGTCGGGGCACAGGGCCCACACAAGGTAGAAAAAAACAGGAAATAGTAAGGTATGGAAGTACAAGAAGAAGCTGAAAGGGCAAAGTTACAATTCACATACTTCAAAATTATGCCTAAAACTGAGCCATTTCTCTAAAACAGGGGAAGAAATACTCTTCCAGGACCCAGAATTCATGGCTAACACTATCCGTATTAGAATAATTTTTCACTCATGATCCTATGGGCTAGTGTAGGTCTCATTAGAAATGCAAGGAAGGAAAAGGACAACTGAATTACAAACTAGCTTTTTAAAACATCCCTTTTGAATGTGAGCACGCTGAGGTGGCCTGTCCTCTACCCACCTAGATCCTCGACTTCCAACCTGGCCCCACTCCATCTGGACAGCTTTTTGTACATACCCTCCTGGACTGACTGCACACAGTGCAGTGGGCGGCCATGGCTGACGACCAGCTGCTCCCCGGCACGTCCTTTCTGTCTCAGGGCGGGATTCTCATCTAACAGCTCCACCGGCTTCACCCCTAGGCAACCTCAGTCGCACACCAACAGCCTTTTCATCGTCTCCTCTTCTCAAAACCTACTCCTACTTTAGTGTCCCACTAGCTTCTTTACAGAAAACACTTAATAGCATTGCTTTAGAAAATGCTCAGTAATAAAAATACTCAGCATCTCGAGAATTGTAAAGTGTACAAAAAACTCATCCAAAAACCTATCGCCCACAGACAGCCTAAAATAATTCCGTAACGTCCCACTGCAAAGCAACATTCCAGGATGCGGACACTTCTCAGACTCGGGATGAAGTGATGGGCACTGGCAGTGCCGCTGTTCTTGAGCACTATATGTCACGTGCACACGTGTAGATATGCAAAGCGGGGATTTTAGGGCTCTAAAATTTTATTTTTTAAAATGGAATGTCTATCATTTACTAAAAGTCTAGATGCGCAAATAACCACGAAAGAACTTACTTAGTCATTTTGGCTACTAAGCACTGCCAAATAACAAGAGATCTGAAGAATACTCTTATTTCATAAAAAGTAAACCGGGGTCTGAAGAATGACTCTTAGGTCACATAGCTATTAAGTAGCAGAGAAAGGGGGGTGAGGAGGACAAAACAAGGAAGCATGAGAGGAAAACAAGTAAAATAAAATATGCCGAAACTCTTATCCCATGACACTGAGATCTGTAGTTGGCTGGTCCATCAAAAAGGTCAACTTAATATCATAAAACCATTATATACATACCTTAAACAGCTCATTTTAACGTAAACATACATTCATTCACCAATCTTTTGTTGTTGGACCAAAGCCTTTCCTTTCAGTTGGACCCACTAATTTCAGTTTCCTCTTCTTTCTTGGATAAATCATAGCCCTAATACATACTCTAGTATTTCCAGTTTCAATTCTTCAGCTTTGTTTTTCAAGCTTTTCACATTTTACATTGGATATACATGTATGGAATGAACATAAAAAAGAAAGGGAAGTGTCATGAACAACGCTCCTTCCTAGGTGTAATGCACTCTATGTTCTAACATATTTCTTTCTTTTTGATTCCTGATTTCAACCTACTAAATTGACTTCATGACCCACAGATTGAAAAACTGCTTTAAAAGTAAGGCAAGAACTTTTCAAAGACACATGAAGCAATGTGAGTGCAGAATACTTCTTTTTTCTTTAGAACAATTTATCCCTAATATTTTATAGCTCTCTTGTTTAAGTCTAATTCAACAGCATTTTTCAGTAATTACTCTTTATCAAATCTTTTCAAAGCATTCAACTTAAATGATCACAGAAATATCACTCTTTCTTTTCTTTTCCTTGGTTTATATAATAATTACCTAAATGGTGTAATTAAAATAAGTCGTACAACCAGCATGAACAGCTTGAGAGCACAAACAAATAAATGACTCTTGATAACCACACAACTCCACTGGTAGAAGCAGACACACACAGACGCACTAAGGAGCGAGCATTCAGCACGCTGTAAGTCATCAGACAGCGTGTTTCAAGCAGGAATCCTCGAGAAGTCAATTAATCTAATCAGTTAAGTGTTGGTGCATAGAGAAAGCTACAGGACCAGAAAGCAGCTGGTGTTAAATGGCACATGCTTCTGGTGTCTTCCTTAAACTGCACTATCTTACATTTCTACAGGCCTGTACATAGCTCAGCCACTGCTCAATCTGACACTTCAGCATCTTTTAGTAAACATACCATCATCACAAAATCCAATTCTGAATTTCTGTTGTAAAAGCTTAAATCTTGTATAACTCCATGAAAGTTTTACTATTACACTAAACCCGTCTGTCTAGCTATCTTATCATCAATCTTTACTTCCATAGCTGTCTTTTATTCATTCTAGTTTAAAGAGTTTTGCTAAGTCACTATTTCATGCATTATCACATCCAATAAGTATTTACTAAGTGCAGACAGGCACTGGGGTAGGAATTGGGGATATGATGCTGAGCCACAGAATGCTTACATTTGAATGGTTGAGAGAAATATTAAGCAATCACCCAAATATGTAACTACAAAGTGTGAAAATTCCATGGAGTAAAAGAATAGGGGTTACAGGGCTTTACCACAGGCCTGTAATCTGTCTTGGCACGCTTGGCTAATCTTGGAGTTCTCTTACTTCAACAACTGGAATGTGATCTTTTTCTCTGATTCCATTTCTTAAAAGCATGAAAAACGGTCTTTGTTTTACTTAAAACCACATGCTGCTTTGATCATTCCCATCCATCCTCTGAACTATTCTGTTTCATTTCTGATATTGGTAATTTGTGTCTTCTCTCTTACTCTCAGGCTTCATGAATTTGTGTGACAATTCAAGGGAAACAAGCATCCCAAAGTTCTATGTGAGATACAAAACTTAAAGACACATTCTTCCACTCAACTAATTAAAATGTTCTTCTGACTAATCGGATATTATTAATATTTCTTAATAATGTTAAATAGTACAGTGGCATTCACTCCACAAACATTTACTAACTCTCAATCTATCTAAAATACCCTTCCTCTCTCTATCAACTTGTGAAAAGTCTGCTGTTTCATAGATAGGTTCAAAAGTTACGACCTCAGATCCTCCTTCATTCCCCTCGCTGTTTTCCTCTGAAATCCCATAGCAATGATAATATCCTGCTCTCTCTTTTGTTTTTAACTTTCTATTTTGACATAGAAACTCATAGGCATTTGTAAAGACAGGTCCCTTTTCCCCATCACCAGTTTCCCTCACTGGTAACATCTTACATAACTACAATACTCTTCCAAATCCAGGAAACTGACCTTGGTATAAAGTGCATGTATAGTTCTATGCCGTTTTTACTGTCACATGTGTAGATTCATGTAACCACCACTACAATCAAAATACAGAACTATTTCATCACAAATAATTCCCTCCTGCTATCCCATTATAGGCATATGCACTTATCTCCCTCCAGCTATTCTTAACCTTTGACAACCACTAATCTGTCATCTTCTTTTTCTTTTTTTTTCTGCTTGAGGAAGATTTGCCCTGAGCTAACATCTGTGCCAATCTTCCTCTATTTTGTATGTGGGTCACCGCCATAGCATGGCTGCTGATGAGTGGTGTAGGTCCTGTGCCCAGGAACTGAACCTGAGCTGCCAAAGCAGAGGTGCACAGAACTTAACTACTAGGCCATGGGGCGGGCCCCCCATCATCCATTTTGACAATTTTGCCATTTTGAGAATGCTCTACAAATGGACTCATAGTATATGACCATTTGAGGTTGGCATTTTTTACTCAGCATAATGCCCCTAAGATCCAACCAAGTTGTTGTTTGTACCAATAGTTTGTTCCTTTTTATTGATGAACAGTATTCCATGGTATGGACGTACCATAGTCTGTTAGCCATTCACTATTGAGGGACCTTTTGGTTGTTTCCAGTTCAGGGTTATTACAAATAAAGCTGCTATAAACATTCATGTGTGGGATGCACATAGGATAACATGCTCCACACTGGGACAAAATATTTGCAAAGCACCTATCTGACAAAGGACCCTCATCTATAAAATAGAAAGCAAATTTATGTACATATTCTTATGTGGACATAATTTTGTTTCTCTGGGATAAAAGCACAGTAGTGAGACTGCTAGGTCATGTGGTAAGTTTATGTTTAGATTTTAAATAAATTTCTGAGTATTTTCCAGAATGGCTATACCGTTTTACATTCCCACAAACACACATGAGAGATTTGGTTTCTCCAAACTGACAGCAGCATTTGGTACTGTCGTTACTTTCTACTCTAGCTGTTCTAACACGTGTGTAGTGAGGTCTCATGTTGGACTTAGTTTGCATTTCCCCAATAGCGAGTAATATTGAGTATTTTTTTACTATTTGCCGTCTATATATTCTCTTCAGTGCCAAATCTACTCCTTTCTTTTATATTTTTCTAAAAATTCAAAAATCTCTATTTTCTAAAGGATTGTTTGTTTTTCAAGGGCTGAGTTTTGAGAGTTCTTTACAGACTGTAAATAAGAGTCCTTCATCAGATACGTGCTTTGCAAATGTTTTCTCTCAGTGTGGAGAGTGTCTTTTCATCCTCTTAACAGAGTTTTGTAAACAGCAAAACTTTTTAATTTTGCTAAAGTCCAATTTATCAATTTTTTTTTATGGACTGTACTTTCAGTGTCATACTTAACAGCTGTTCACAAAGCCCTACATCCTGAAGATTTTCTTCTATGTATTTTTCCTAGGGTAAGGTTTGGGTTAAGGGTTTTTTAAAAAAAAAAATCATGTGTCAAAAAGACTCCTTGCTCCCTGAATTGCTTTCGTGCCTCAGCCACAAACCAGTGGGCTGGACTCGTTTGGATCTCTTTCTCGGCTTCCATTCTGTTCCCCTGAGGAGTGTGTCAGTCCCCCTCCAACACCCTCGGGCTTGACTCCTGCACTACGTAAGTCTGATATCAGACAGAATGAGGCTTCCCACTTTGTCTTTTTCAAAATTTTGCTAGCTATTCTAAGTTCCTGTGTATTCTCATATTAACTTTAGAAAAATCTTGTCTATTAAAAATCGTGTGGGGATTCGGAGAGGAAATGCATCAAACCTGTCTATCGATTTGTGGAGAACTGACCTTTCCGACATTGAGCGTTCTAATCCATGAACACAGCATGTCTCCATTTCTCTCTATCTTCTTTGGCTTCTCCCATCAGCATGTGGAAGTTTTCAGCATACAAGTCCAGAACGTGTTCTGTTGGATTTAAAACTAAGTATTTCATTCTTTTAGGGCAGGTCTGCTGGAGATGTATTCCCTTTGTTTTTCTTCATCTAAGAATCTCCTGATTTCCCTTCATTCCCAAAGGATATTTTTACTGGATACAGAATTTGGGATTTTTTGAGCTCTTTCTGTACTTGAAAAATGTTATGCCACTGCCTCCTGGCCGCCACAGTTTCTGATGAGAAATCCACTATCATTGGAAGTGTTTTTCCCCATAGGTAAAGGTTTCAATTCTCTTTCACTATTTTCAAGATTTTTCTTTTGTCTTTAGTTTACAGAAATTTTATTATGATCCGTCTTTCAGATTTCTTTGAATTTATCTTGTTTGGCATTTGCTCAGCTTCTTGAATCTGTAAGTTTCCATCTTCTGCCATGTTTGGGAAGTTCTTGCCCATTATTTCTTCGAGTCCTTTTGAGCCCCACCCTCTTTCTCCTCTCCTCTTTCTCCTTTTGCTGTAGTCCCAGAGGTCCCTGAGGCTCTGTTCATTTACTTGTCCCATCTTCTCCTTCTTGTTCAGACTGGCTAATTTCTAGTGTTCTGTCTTCCAGTTTACTAGAACACCTCCATTCTGCTGGGAGCCCATCCAGTGAGTTTTTTATTTCAGTTACTTTAGTTTTCAGTTCTAAAATATCCATTTAGTTCTTTATATTTTCTATTTCTTTACTGAGGCTTGCTGTTTCTTTGCTGAAACTTTATACTTTATTTTTTATTTCCTTCCTTTTACTATTTTGGTGAAGAAATTACTAGTAGAGTACTTTTAAAAATTGTAGGAATATGTGAAAAAGACACAAAAGCCAGCTTAAAGGGTCTCCCATTGGCCACATTTTGGACAATTTGGACAAAATAAATAAAAATAATAATGAATTATAACCATTACTCATAGGAATTCATGAGTCGATGCTGATATAAATAAACAGGGAGAAGAGAAAATTTTTCCTGTAGAACGCTAAATAATAAATATAGAAAGAATAACATAATTAGAAAATCAACATTTGGAAACTATCACCGTAATAAATAGTTCAGTCAACAAACAACAGATGCTAAAACCAGTGGGTGAAAATGTGATAACAAAAATTTACATTTCCCCCACAAAATATTTATTAATTACAAAGGGAAGAAGTGTAACTTTACAATTGGAGAAGCCAGGTAAACATCACCTTAATCAAGTGAGCAAAGTTAACATCACTAGTCAAGGGACAAATCAAAATTGTGCACCACCCGAAAGGATGAAATGAGACCACAACATTCCTTCTGTGATACTTCTGCCAGAGATGCAAAACCCAAATCCATTCTTGAGGAACTCTCAGATAAACCCAAATTCAAAGACATTCTATAAAATGCATTGTTCCAAAGTGTCACAACCCTGAAAATCAAGCAAAGACTAAAGAACTATTCCAGATTGAAAAATACTAAAGAGCTATGACAACTAAGAGCAATGTATGATCCTGGATTGGATTCTTTTGCTATGAAGGACTTTTTTTTTTTTTAAGATTTTATTTTTTCCTTTTTCTCCCCAAAGCCCCCTGGTACATAGTTGTGTATTTTTCTTTTTAGTTGTGGGTCCTTCCAGTTGTGGCAGGTGGGAGCCACCCCAGCGTGGCTGGACAAGCGGCGCCATGTCCTCGCCCAGGATCCAAACCAGGGAAACCCTGGGCCGCCAAAGCAGAGCACGAACTTAACCACTCAGCCACGGGGCCGGCCCCTATGAAGGACATTTTTGACAAAACTAGCAAAGTTTGAATAGGGTCTTTGGATTAGCTGATAGTAACGTATCACTGTTAACTTCCTGAGTTTTATGTTTGTATTGTGGCTATGGAGAAGAAAGTCCTTATTTCTAGGAATTATACGCTCCAGTATTTGGGAGTGATGGAGCATCAAATTAGCGACTTACTCTCAAAAGATTCAGGGAAAAAGCTATTTGTATTATTCTTGCAACTTTTCTGTAGTATGAAATTAAGAAAAAAACAGCAAAGAAAGAAAAGAAAAAAAACCCCAGATCAGCAAGCCACCATACAGTGTTTTTTGGTTATCCTAGGGGAAACCTGCTCTCCTCATACCTCAGAAGTCTTTGATTATAGGACACATATGATCGCTGGCAACACTACAAGTCTTACAGAATTATGAAACGCACAGATAATCTGCCATCAGAGCTCACTTGAAATAATTTAAACAGTATTTTGATAAACATCTCAAGCTATGGAGGAAGAGTCCACATTTTAAAGACCTGCATTGCATTACTGGAATTCAGATCTCAGCACTAAGTGCTGAACAGCTTTCCATAATTGGTGTCATATCACTTATTTATTATCCAAAGAAAGAAAAAGAGCTTGAAACCCATTTACAACCAAAAATTCTAGTAAACATTTTAGAGACTCAGTTAATATTAAATAAAATCTACCCAGACATAAGACAATATTAGAAAATGAATTTTTAATGTGGTATTATAGATATACCGTCTGTTCTTTTAAAACTATTTTAGTGGCAGTAGAATGTGATGTGTCTAACTTTCCTACTTAAGAGAACTTGAGCAAAGGACTTAATATCTGCCATGACCTGTGTCCCCCAAAAAGACGTGGAAGGTTTAACCCCAGTACCTATGAATGTGACCTTACTGGAAAGAGGGTGTTTGCAGATGATCAAGTTAAGATGAGGTCATGAGGATGGACCCCAGTCCAATACCACTGCTGTCCTTATAAAATGGGGAAATTTGGACACAGAGACAAACACATATAGAGGGAAGAGGAGAAGAGTAGCATGGGACAGATTCTCCCTCAGAGCTTTCAGAAGAGATCAACCCCCCTAACACCTCAATCTCAAATTTCTAACTTCCAGAACTATGACAATACATTTCTGTTGCTTAAGCCAGCCAGGTTGTGGTACTTTGTTTGGCAGCCCTAGGAAACTAACACAACATCTGAACCTTAAGTTTCTCATTGAAAAATGGGGAAAATATGCTGTTCCCCAAGGTTGTTTTTTTTTCTTTAAAGATTTTATTTTTCCTTTTTCTCCCCAAAGCCTCCCAGTACATAGTTGTATATTTTTAGTTCTAGGTCCTTCTAGTTGTGGCATGTGGGACGCTGCCTCAGCATGGCCTGATGAGCGGTGCCATGTCCGTGCCCAGGATTCAAACCAGCGAAACCCTGGGCCACTGAAGCGGAGTGCGAACTTAATCACTCGGCCACGGGGCCCGCCTCCCAAGGTTGTTTTTAAATTAAAATGAGAATATAAGTTACTTCAGAAATAATCAGGAATTATAAAAATGATAATGGTATTATTATAATCTCTTGATATTTAATAAATAGTACTGTCAAGATTTTTCTATTATGATAAAAAATTTTAAGCGACATTCTTGAATATCTCCATGTTTTTTAACTGACTTTTAATTCATAGGCCAGGAAATCATCGTTACTATACATGGTAAGAACAGAGTATTAATAATGTTAGGACTATCTGAAGATGGCTGAAGTACAAGTTGGTTTCCTTTTTCTCATTTTCTTCTCATGTTTTAATCCTTAAATTAGATTTCTTAAGAAGTATAAATTATCTCTTTTGAACATTTTTAAAAAAATCACTTTATGGGGGTATGATTGACATATGAAAAGCTGTACATATTTAATATATACAACTTGATAAATTTGGAGATAAGTACACACCCATGAGACCACAATCAAGGCCATAAACTATACCCATCACCTCTGAGACTTTCCTTTTGCCACCCACCCTCTTTTTTTAACTAAAAAAAAGCACTTAGCAGATGATGAAAGAATATGGAAGGCTAACAGGTTGACCATCCAAACAAAAGACAAGGCATAATTTTGTACACAATGCTTTCCTCTCTGCTCTACTTCCTGTCCTTCTACAGTTCCCCGTATATTAAAAATGAAAGCATCTATATGGCCGCGCCTAGCATACGCCCAGTAGAGGAGGGAAACAATAAACGTGAGCTGCCCCAGCCCTGCCCCAACTCTTCCCCTTCTACTCAGAGGATGAGTAGCTGCAAGCGATACTTAGAGTAATCAAGCAACTTTGTAATCTTACGATCATGTCAGATAGTATCAATACATTTCATATCATCTTTGCAAGCTCCAGTTAGAAAGAATTTAACTAAAAAAATATAATCTGTCAATGTATCTTACCTTTTATAGAATCCTAACATATGAATCCTCAAAACAGAAAGGTATCAGGCAATCTAATATACATTATTCCTCATTTTGAACAGTATAGATTGAAATGCAGATGAATTACAATTCTGTGCTATAAGATCTCCACACAACTAGGAATAAAACAGCCACGTGACCTGAGCTACTACAAAATGTACTTTTACTATCTCATTGCCTACATACTCTTTTGGCCAGCCAGGCAGTGGTGTTAATTTAATGGGAGATTCCTGGGGAAAGATAAATCTCAGGGGATGAGTCAGGTTTCAAGGCAAAGATACTCCTGGTCTAGGCAAATTCAGATATTCTGGGTATTTTACTAAAGATGAAATTTTCTTTATACTTTCAACATTAAAATTTCCTGTAAGATAATAAGCTTTTATTTATCCCCAAGCCAGATGCTTGAAATGTTGTACTAATTTTTCAGTGCTCTTTGCTGTAACATCAATTTTTTTCATTAAAAGTGTCAACTAATTTTGAAAGGTCTGTTTTTAAAATACTTTAGGAAATAATCATTGTTTGATGATCAACTATAAAAAATAAAAACATGGAGACAAACGTTCAGTAATACTAAATATACCTTTGGACTTGCTCAAATTAGTTTACTCTAGTTTAAACATGTCTATAATGTACAAATATTTTATAAACACTTTTTTAAAGGGAATTTAAGACCTATATCTTTAAATTACATTATAAAAATAGCTAACATGCTTCCTATAGCTAAAATCATTACGGAGGAAGATATGGTCTCTCCACACCACCTCAATATGTCTCTAAAATGCTCAGATTTTTGGATGAGTGATTAAGAGAGGAAATTATTCCATAATCAGTATCAGTTAACATGGGATGGGTTGGTTTATGATTAAATTTTAATTCCAAAAATAAACAAGCTTCACACAGTTTAGCAATGGGCTTTGAAATGAGACAGAACTGGTTTTAAACTCCAGTTCTTACATTCTAAAAGCTATATGACTCTCTTTCTAAGCCTCAGTTTCATCATCCATAAAACAGGCACAATAATACTCCCAAGGGTTCTCCTAAGACTTAAATAAAATGTATCTAAAAGCTTCAATGGCACCTAGTAGCAAATTAACGGTAAAGATAGATAAAATATTTTATACAGAACAAATAAAACCATTTTGCCTTCTCTGTTCCCACATTAATATTTTAAGTTATACAAAAGGAAATCCACATGAAGTGTCACTATGGTTTGTTAATTTATATTTAAGGCATGTTAATTTATATTTAAGGTATTTAAAAAATAAAAATTTTAAAAAGGCACTAGGAGCCAAAATACATAGATTCTGATCTCATCTCTACACTGGCTAGCTGAACTTCCTTAGGCAACTTACTTGCTAGCTCTATTCTTCACTAAGGTCATTTGTAAAATGCTAAAACGGAGGTTATAATATTCTGATTACTAGATTAATCCTATATAACTATTATTTACAAAGTACTTTATTAAACTATCATACAATGATTATTGGTAATGTTATATTATCACAGAATAAAGATGATACTGTGTATCCTATTTGCATTGATTTCACAACTTTTTCAAAAAAAGAAACCAGAACCTAATCTAAGTATGGGCCAATCCTAAACTATTTTCCATTGCTGGCTAGGGCCCAGGCATTCCAAGCATCACTCCATCATATCAATCGATACCAAACACATTTCAGAGTTAAAAATGAAATATATATATTTGATGTCATTTTTACAGTCATTCCACAAAATTAAAGGCAATCATCATAACACCTGGATTTATCAGAGGCTACCAAATGAACAGCTTTTATTAGCAGAAAATATTTACCAGGTATAGAAAGACTGCATTCTTTCTTTGAATTGATTCATTGAAAACTGAGGGAAGTTTGGTAATTAAAAAGGCAGGAAAGCTCTTCTTACTTTTCCAGTCTATGAATACAAAAAGAGAGAAAGGCAAGACTGAGTAAGCTGTGTAAAATAACCTAACACTCTAAGGGGGACAACTGTGCTCAGTGGGGAACTCTGGACTACCCATCAAGGTCTGTTAGGCTGCCACAGGCAGGCAGCTCTCTGGTGCCTATTTTCTCATCTACAAAACAGACGCTAGCACCCGCCCTCACTGCAGGGACGCAGAGGTAAATCAGAAAGTTCTGAGAACATGTGCTACCAGGAGCTATTCTTTCATGAAGCTGAATCAAACACCCACTTGGTACTTTTTCAAAAGGGAATATTTCACTAACATAAAAAAAAAAACCCAACTCCCAAATCCAACATTAACCTTCCTCCAAATTTACAAGCACCTACTTCAATTAGTTTTATATATATATATACACAAAGATGACAGATATAGATTGAGCGATATAGGTTGCTACCACTGTAAAGTATTCTGAAAACAAGGCACAAGATTACATTTTGTCTTTAGAAAACTAGAAAGGTCAACACTTGGCACACAGGGGTGGAAGTTCACCGTCACCGGCTGACCACCACACTCTGCCCCAGGGCCTCAGAACCCCAAACGCAGAGTCCGAGCAGCCGCACCCATGGAGAGGAGTTGGCGCCCGCACTCTCATTTGCCGTTATCACCTGTCCTAGAGAGCTGGGTTTGAATCAGCATCACTAATTAGTATAACGGGTATAAATTAGTATAACTGATGGAGTAGCATAACTAATTAATGAAACCATCTAAGTTCTATTTTACTTTACTCAGTGCTCACGGAACTAGCCCATGTAATTTTTTTCTACACGTTCAGTGATGTTCCTATTTCATGAAACACTGAACCAAGAGTTTAAGTGCAATAGTGCAAACAAAAATCAAATATGTAAATAGTTTAAACTGCCTTCTTAAAATGGAGTTATTTTTGTGAGAGAAGGGGATCAGAGCAGCTTATAATACTTGAAAGTAGAGATCAACATAAAATTCTGCCATAATTCTCCAACATGGTCAAAAGTTTACTAAGACATTTTATTACAACTGAAAAGAAAGAAACTGAATTCTTTCTCTCTTGGGAAAAAAATGTCCAATCTGTATGCACTTTATATACTTTCTCTATTAAACTACTATACAATTATCATTGCTAATGTATGCTAATGCATATTACTATGTTAAGAAAATTTTAAAAATCATTAAATTGTAAGAGGATATACCTAAAACAAAAAGCAAAAAAAAAAAAAAAAACCCAGAAAATGCACTGAGACAAATAAATACACAAAACAAATAACTTTAGCACACCCACCAAATGCCTCCAGAGCAGAAACTGTAGTGAACAAGGAAAACCCACCCACCCTTCTTCCTTTAGACCAATATGATGGCTACAAACTGACAAGCTCTTTCTAGCTGTCAGCTGGCACATCTACAGACCTTTTACTCTTCTGACATTTCCCCAACTTAAACTGGATGCAAATAAGCCAGGTGTGGGCCTTACAACAGTAATCCTGTTAGACCCTACTGAGTTTCCGCAGAAACATGCACAGCTGGCAATGGCAACGAGGTTGTACTGGCCTCAGACTGCTTGAAAAAGTTTCAATGCTTATTGAGTGACATAACAATTGTGGTATCTTAGTAAAGAACAAATACAAAAAAATTCCATCTTTGCTTGAAACATCCAGCAAAATAACACAAAGTAATTTCTTCTAGTCCAAAAGCGGCTTTCCGCCTAGCAGCACTAATTAATGTGTCTGTGAAAAGTTACAAGATGCCAAAAACCAAATGGTAACCATTCTTTTACTAAAGAAATGTAATATTTTAAGAGAGTATTCCCTGTGGGTCACTTAATGTAATAACCAACATCCAGAGGGAGAGAAACAATATAAAATCTAATCTAAACAGTAGTAAATACCGTGCATCTTTTCCTTAAATAAATTCAATGACAGTTCACTGGTTTGATTAAAAGAGAATGTTTTTATATCAGTGATTCTAAAAGAGCAGTAGGTGGATCAGCATCATCAGCATCACCTGGGAATTTACCAGAAATGTCAATCCTCGGGCCCACCCCAGACCTACTGAGTCAGACACCGCGGGTGGGAAGCCCGGCAATCTGTGCTTTCAACAAACCCTCCCAAAGATTCTGATGCACATAAAAGTTTGAGAAGCACTGATTTACGGTGTCAGACTTCAGAGGAGACTGAAATCTGAAACAGCAAACGCAATGCTTTCTCTCACTCCTTGGAACTAAGGGAGGCACACAAACCAAAATGTACAGAACTCACTGGCCTCCTGGATTGAGTCTGTTAGCTAGTATCTCACTGTCTGAAAGGCAGGCAGAGATTAGCAGTGGTTCATCATGACGAGCTCTAAAGAGAAAATCAAGTGTCTGTTCGTGATTCCTCACAGAGAGGAGGATCCTTGCACATAGGAACTCAATCTGCTACCATTCATAGCCCCTTACCAATCACAATCCATTTCTAGTCACCAAGGTCTTCAGACACAGGGCAGCAAACCTAACCATTTATTCCTTTATAACAAGGAAATAATTCTTTCAGGATTAGATGTCGCCTTCATGTATTACAAAATACACTTTTCACTTTTCCCTTAATTTCAGTAGTACATCAATTTACAATTCCTTCTCTATTTCCTTTAAGAAAAAGGGCAGCACTTTAAAGAAAGAGCTAAGCCAGTGACATTAAAGTGACCAGAGATGAACAGAGAGAGATAATGGAGAAAAACCACTGGCTAATCCAAGCATGCCATATGTGGTTAGAACTGATGAATTCAAGGGAACTGAACAGTTTTCTGAAGCTCATAGTTAAAAATAAATTGCTAAGTACATTCAGTATTATACCTGCAAAACGTACTTTTAAAATTACATTTTAAGTGAATTGAAGACCAGTCTAATAAAAAAAAATCCATGAAATTCAAAAGAAGTGTTTATTTACTTATTCCCAGGATTATTTTGCAATCTGTTTTATGATAAGAAATATGATCAAACTTACTCAAAGGGCAGATTTTTGACTTTATATACAAGGCAGGAAACAGAAAAGAACATATATTTGACTTTTCTTCTGCTTGTCATTTTCTTAAATTAGAAAATGCTTTAATTATAGGAACATTTTCACTTAAATGTTCAAGGAACATTTTTGCTTAAGGAGTAAATTCAAATCTCAATTTCTAAGCTTAATGTATTTCCAGCAATTACTCTATTCTTTTGGAAAAAGAAATGTAAAAGAAATAAACCCTAGGGTCATCTCTATTGTCTTATTGCAGGTCAAAGCAGCAAGATAGAATAAATTTAAGTAGGAAACCGAGTCACAGGCTCCTCTTTCTCTGTTTGTTAAATGTTGGTTGTCCTCAGGGACCATCCTTAGTCCACTTTTCACTACACCAGCGATTGCCAAAGTATTATCTTTGTGCCACTAGTGGGCCAGAACTGATCCAAAAACGCTAATTCTGTTGATTTTGATGTTTGACCGTGGGCTACAAACTAGTAGTGCATGCTGGTTGCCATTCCAACTCTCCCCCCTTGGGTAAGGGTAATGACATTTAGCAGATGACCTCAGCTCAAGGGAAGGACCTGAATAATTAATCCCATCCCAGTAGCTAGTGAGTTGTTCAGAAATGGACTGGAACCCAGCATTTTACTCAATTCTGGCCAATGAAATCAAGGAAAAAGCTCCTCGACCTTTCCGGGACAGTTATTCTTACTTTTAACAGAGAACAGTAAGTGGCTACTCTCCTTTCTCTGGACATGAACAAGGAAGTGTATTTCCCTGCCTGCTGCTGGCAGTTATTTTGTGACCACGAGGGAAAGAACCCGAGGGCAAGGCAACACGTAGAGCCCAGTCCTGTTGTCCCTGAAGCTTCTGGTCTCTCAATCATGTGAGCCAAGTCACTTCCCTTGTTTTTAAGCTAGTTTCAGTTTCTATTACCTGAAGTTGAAAGCAACCTACCAATAACATAATGCGAATTATTAAAAGTTACCAATTTGGTGTTCATAAATTAAAATGAGAGGTATCAGTGTTTACTAAGGATTATTTCTGTTTTCTGGTAAAAAATATGGCTGCCACATAACGTTCAGCAACTTTGTAAAACTTCTATTGTACGTGCACATTAAGAAACAAGTTGGAATTTCCGAAGTGTGGTCTTGTTATTTGCACACAATCGATATTAAGTTATGGTTTTTCAGTCTCAACTATTCTTTCCTGCATACCAATTTAGTTATATACTTGCATACGTACACCAACATTTCTAGCTTGTAATTTTCCAAAAATCAGCCTTCATAATAAGTCAAAGTTTGAAGAGGCCCCATATTTCACAGTACAGTTTTTGCACATAATAGGAATATGTTGGATAAGTTATAGGTATGATTCCACTTTTTTCTATACCTATAGACATATGCATGTACACAGAAAAAGGGGGCTAGTAGGTTTATACCAAACTGATTAATATTTAGCATATTCATTTCTCCTGTTTCATTTTTTTCCAATGGATACATAACAGTTTCTGTAAAGTTTCTCTTTTGATTAAACATTTTTTTAGCTGAATTCTTTACTTTCTTAATGTATTTGGTTCCCAAGACTATGACCAAATACTTTCTTACTCAAATCAGTGTAACTGAAGGAGATCAATGCCATGCGATCAGTTTTCATTACCTTGTTGCCAGGAACCTGTCCACAGAAGTTTTTCTGCTTCAGAAAATGAAGGGCTGAGATGAACCACAGTGTCTTAAAACTAAGTTCAGCAGAAACATACAGGAAGGTTCAAAACAAGCAAGAATTATTTAGGCAGGCATGACAATACTGGGTTTAAAGATAAGGGTTTGTTACAATATGAGAAAGTTCTGTAATTAAGACAGAACAGGCAAACAGAAAAAAAGATTTTTCAAATGCAAGGCTTAGGTTGCCTAGAAATACTATAAAACTGGATTCTTTCTATCTTTCCATTTGGCCTGACTTTCAGCCTCATTTTACCTGAATGCAAAAAGACTAATTGGATGAACTTCCAAAATGCCATCCTTGCTCTGAGTCTCACCCAATAACCTATTTCCTTCAGTAGGGTGAATCTTTGTCAACTGATGACGTAATTATACACGAACTAAAGAAAACTTTATACTTGTACAGTTTGTTTTGAGACAAAATAAAAATGTTAAAGATTTTTTTTAATTATGGTGGCCACTAGAGACCCCTTTTGAACTATCTTTAGTAGAAAACAGTAGCTCCAGAACATACTCTATTACAGGATCTAACTTATTTAATATTCAAACTCACTCATCAGACAATTACAACAAAAAATTCACAATGACCCGTACAGGGTTCCCTGGTCAACCTGGTAGAGAAAAAGGACTACTGGTTAACACATCAAACAACTGACTCAGCAGACGGCCATTAAAAGAAATATTTTGGGCCGGCCCCGTGGCCAAGTGGTTAAGTTAATGTGCTCTGCTTCGGCGGCCCAGGGTTTTGCCGGTTCGGATCCCAGGCACAGACATGGCACCGCTCACCAGGCCACGCTGAGGCGGCGTCCCACATAGCACGGTCAGAGGCACTCACGAGTAGAATCTACAACTCTGTACTGAGGGGGCTTTGGGGAGAATAAAAAAAAAAAGAAGATTGGCAACAGCTGTTACCTCAGGTGCCAATCTTTCAAAAGAAAAAAAAAATCTTTATTACAATTTTGGCCTCTGAAGTAATGTTCATACTCCACGAGAACGATGACAAGTATTTCTAAAGCCCTAGATGAAAATCCTAAAGCTACTAACCCTGTTTACTCAGTGCTCCAGACAGTAAACCCAATGTTCATTACAACTGCCAATAACTTTCAAAATGGAAAGTCAAGATAAAAACTCCAAGCAACGAGGAATGGTTGTCAATTATTAGAAAGAGCATCAATAAATAGGGCACATTTTAGCTAAATCACATCAAGAGCCTGTCCTGAATTAGCATACAGTCTATATACTCTCATTCCTCCTTTTTATATAACAGACATTATAAAAGAGACTAAAAAGATGATAGGAAAAACAAGCATAATCTACTTTACCTATAAGGAGCCTCAAGAGCTCTTTCTCCCCAGTCTAGGAGCACTAAGAGAGAATTAAGGTAAGATAAATATTTGTGGGTGTACGTGCATGTGTGTGTATACACACACACAATTTTCTAACGTGAATTTGAAAGAAAACAAGACAGTATATTAACAGGAATGCCGGCTCTCAGGAGCGCCAAGCCAGCAGCTCTTCTGCAGGGCAGCCAGACTTCATTTTGCCCACTATGAAGGAAGAACTGAAAGCACCTATTGTAATGTCACTCAAATAATCTTCCACTACCTCAGACCATTTGGTAGACAAAACGAGGCTATTAAAATTCGCTATTCGAAGGTTGAATATGCTATTAAACAAGTTTTATTTTCACTTTAGAAAACTTCCTCAACAATAGGTTAACATGCTATAAAAAGAGAATGTTATGCTTAAAGCGAAAGAGAGACGCACCTAGCACCTCCTCCCACCCTGAAAAAAAAAAAACCTTTAAAAAAATGTACTGTATTGTAGACCGCCCCATATAATCTCCTCATACTTAGAGACCATCAACATCCAGACATCTTGTTTGTACACTTGTTTGTAATAAAATAATCTCGATACTAAGAGAAAACAGATAGATAGATGAAGAGTACAGGCCATTAAAGAAAATAAAAGTGGTGCAACTAATCCTAACAGAACCAGCTTGTGCATACTACCATTGAACCCTTTCCAGGGTTCTCTCTTATCATTTTACAAGAACAGTTTAAGCACCGCTGTCCTATATCGTTAGATTTAGAATCAGATCTAACATAAAAGGCAACCTTTATCTCCCCTGGTTCCTGCAAATAACAAAGGATAAAAATCATAGAGTTTTAGAGAAGAGAGAGACGCTAGCAAGCGTCAATCCTATCCCTTCATCATACAAACAAGGAAGTTATGTGCAAGGTGGCAAGATTTATTTCAGGACACTCAGAGTGATGGGACAGCTGACATTCAGATCCATTTTCTGATTCTCAGTGCATATGAGCGCTTTTCACACTGACCACCTTCCCTTCGGAAATCCATAAATATTTTCCAACAACAACTTTACACAGTCACTTTAAGAAGTGATCAATGTTACATCAATCTTTTTAAATATACTACTTATTGGTAATTATTCTCCAAAGATAACTTCACAGTAAGCGTTCACCTATTCCTTCATGCATTCTCAACAAATGATTTTAAGGGATTATTACGTATAGGGAACTGCACTGTGCTCCACGGGGCCAGGAAGATGAATCAGACGTGATTCTGAGCTTGAAGAGCTTCAGTCTAGTAGGACCGAAAAGCTAGAACAGGCATTAGAAACCTATAATTTGAGTAAAAGCTAAGAAATGTTTTTACTTTTTGATAAAAGGGTACAAACATATGCAAATTTCAACACAAAAAGAGAAAATGTAGTTTTCATGCGGTTTTAAGGATTTCTTATTTATGCAGAAAACCTGTAAATGACTAGATATTTATGGAATAAAGTTTATTCTAAAAAAACAGATAATGCTAAATGTTTGTTCTAAAATTTATGCTAAATGCCAAATGTTTGTTCTAAAAAAAACAGACTGAAAATATATTATAACAATTTGGGGTTTTGCATACTGCCTTTAAAGTTTCTTCCATATCTGAGACAGAACGATCCTTTGTCATTTTCTCTCATCTCCTTATGTAAAAACCTAGATTCATAATTCAGCTAAGTTTAGCAAATAGTTTAATGTTTTTACATTACAATGGGGTCACTAAAAACTGTTTAAATGAGAACAAACCAGAAGCCAGCAAATAAGTCAAACATCTCCAACCAAATGTTTTAAACTGGGTTTGAGTTCCACTGGTTGAATACAGAATAGGGAAAAATTAGGGTCACTTACAACACCTGAGTCAGTGAAAGATAGGAATTTAACTTACCAGAATCTGGTGTGATTTTTACACCATCATAAAATCAAAATTAATTTCCACCAAATGTTAGGCCATGTTAAAGCACCAAATTAATATACTCTCTCAGCAATTACACGACCACAGGAATGTACACCAAGCTCACAGAGGCCTCACAGCCTTTGCAATTCTTGTCCCTTCAGCCTAGGATGCTTCTGCCCAAGTGACTTCTTGCCATTCCAGTCTTGAATGTCATCTCCTCAGGGAGGCCTTCCCCTCATGCAATCTAAAAAACACCCCTCCCCAGTCACTATCACATCATGCTATTTTACTCTCTCTCTGTTCTTCTCATAACTTTAAAACATGTTTATCTGCCCCAGTGGAAGGCAAGCATCCTGAGCACAGGCATCTTAGGAGTCGTGCTCACTACTGCAACCTTAGCGCATGGCAGAACCTGATAGGCACTCAGAAATATTTGTTAATTGAATGAACGGTGCCTAGGAAGTCAATAAGTACTAGATCAGGGACATCAACTTAAGTCCACAATAAAACTCCTTGAAAGAAACTATTTCCAAAAAAGATAGGAATATATGCTCAGAGAACTTGTCTGTTGATTTTGAATAAAGGCAGCCCTTCTAAGAAAATCCTACTGTAAGTATACTCCTAACAGCATATCTGAAATTCAACAGGTAAAAAAAAATTGCCTAGCAAATACTTCCTTTTTAAAGTCAGGGCCATATGAGCGAATGAGCAGCTTCCGGGCTGTGATGTTCTTGGCCATTTAAAGAGCATAGAGCTCAGGCCGGCCCCGTGGCTGAGCGGTTAAGTTAACGCACTCCGCTTCAGCGGCCCAGGGTTTTGCTGGTTCGGATCCTAGGCGCTGACATGGTACCGCTTGTCAGGCCATGCTGAGGTGGCATTCCACAGGCCACAACTAGAGGGACCCACAACTAAAATATGTAACTAAGTACTGGGGGGATTTGGGGAGAAAAAGCAGAAAAAAAAAGATTGGCAACAGCTGTTAGCTCAGGTGCCAATCTGAAAAAGATAAAATAAAAATAAAGAGTATCAAGTTATATTTTATTTATTATGTTTATAATGTTTCCCTTAGGTTAGCATGGGTTCTTAGAAAGAACAAATTTAGAACTGTCTTCTAATTAAGGGATGTGAAATTTGAGAACATTTTGAGTAGAAATTCCAAACTATAAATCAAGACTTGACATTTAGGATCTTGGTAAATAGGGGTAAGGTTAGTTAATACCTAAATTAAAATGTTCTCAGCAGCCTATAGATATAAATCTTTGAAGAAATTTAGCTATTCCAAATCACAGCCTAAGACTGTGCACCTTGACTCTGCAGAATAACACTAATTGTGTTGGCAGTCCTGCTGAGCTTCCAGCTTCTCTCTGAAAAATTCTGGATAAGAAGTCAATCCCTCTGTTTTCCCATGGTTGAACAAGGAAGCACAATATCTCAGGAAAACTGATGAACTGTTTATCCGTTAGTCAAGCATTTACTGTGTACCGAGTTCTTAAAACAGGTGTGTAGAGTTTAATTAAATTTACCTGCGTTACCAATCTCAGTCTTTTCTTCTGAGTCCAATTTCCTTCTTTCTTAAGTAGATCCTTTAAAAGTTCCTTTAGTGAAAGTATGGTGGTAGCCAATTCAGTTATTTGTCCAAAAATGTTATTGCACCTGTATTCCTGAATAAAATTTTAGCTGGGTAAAAGTTTTAAGGTTGGTAGTTACTTTCTCTGAACGTTTTATAATTTCAACGTCTTCAGGCCTCCATTGCTGTTACTGAGTACTGTGAACTGTGGCTCTTTTACAGGCAATTATCTATTCTTCCCGTCCCCTATCAAGATACTCTCTTCATATTTGATTTTCTGCACTATGACTATGATATATCCAGGTAAAGAAGTTTTATCTATTCTGCTTGGAGTTTTACTGTGCTTCGTAAAGCTGAGAAAGCAGGCCTTTTGTCAATTCTAAAAAATTCTCAGTCAGTATGTATTTGAATTGATAACAGCTGAGAACTCTCTACTCTCCCTGGAGCTCCAACTAGATTCATTTTACACCTTCTCATTCTATACCCCACACTTCCTAACTTCTCTTTCATCTGTAACTACTGCTACTGCGTCCGGTTAATTTCCGAGCTCTATCATTAATTTACTCTTCAAGAAGTGCCTAATCTACTACTTAACGTGTCCATTGAGTTTCTAAATTTCAGTGACTACTTTTTTCCTTTCTAGAGATTGTTTCTTTGCCAATTCTGCCTGGTCGTTTTTATAGTTTCTTTCTTGCTCACGTTTTCAATCCACTCTTTTATTATTAAAACATTCTAAAATGAATTTAAAGAGTAAATCTGGGGCCGCCCTGTCGCCGAGTGGTTAAGTTTGCACGCTCCACTCCAGCGGCCCACGGTTTTGCTGGTTCAGATTCTGGGTGCGGACATGGCACCACTCATCAGGCCATGCTGAGGTGGCGTCCCACATGCCACAACTACAAGGACCCATAACTAAAATATACAACTATGTACTGGGGGGATTTGGGGAGAAAAAGCAATAGAAAAAAAAGATGGGCAACAGTTGGTAGCTCAGGTGCCAATCTTTAAAAAAAAAAGAAAAAGAGTAAATCTGATGGATTCCAATAATCTGAAGTCCTTGTCGGGAGGGGGCTCTATACCTGTTGCTGGTTGTTTTGCTGTAACTCTGATGTGGCTTGTTCCTTCCTGGGTTCTGTAATTTTGGGTGATAGACTCATATTTGGAAAACTAACCTGGAGAAGTCTGAGAAGGCAGGTTCAAAGTGCCTTCCTCCAGAAAGGCCACACCCGCGCCTCTGCCCCCTCCACCAGGCACTTCCAGTCCAGGATCACTTTATCTCTTGACTTTGAATTTCCCGGACCATACAGGTGGTATAAATTCAAACTTCAAATCTGTATTTAAAAAGAGCTCTGGTCACTAATTTTCAGGCAGGACATCTACCTGGACCCGAGGGGAAGAAAGACGAAGCTTCACGGCAGCACTTCGCTGGTGGGTGGATTTCTCCTGGGGGCCCCTTGGTAAGATTACATAAGGTTTGGTTACTTTAAGAGTCCTGGCTTTACACAGGGATCTCAGCTCCATTTCCCCACCCTGGAAAGTCTAGTCTTCTGTCTAGAACAGATAATCAAACACAGGCTCTGGGGTGCGGTTTGGACAAAGGCCCTTAGGGCAGCCTCAGTGCTGGCTTGATGACCACAGACCTTCCTCTTCACTGACCCTGGGGAAATTCTTCATATCCTCGAGCTTGCGGGGGAAACATGTAATGGGGGTATGATAGGCATTTGTAAGAGTTTTACAGAATTTTTCTGAATAGTCCATTATAGTGCCAGAAGTTCACGGTGGCATAGAGGAAGATTTTATAGCATAACGCTAAAGATTAAACATCAAGTTGTTCTCCACTTTCACTAAAAAGTCCCTTTTAAGAGCTATATATAACCTGATATTGACATAAAATCTTCTTCACAAACAGTGTTCTTAGGAGCAGGGTTTCCCACTTCTGCCTCCAGATCAGAATATGAAGAGGTAAGGACTGCCCAGATTAAAATATATCAGATCTTAGTTACAACAGATCTTAGTTACAACAGAGTATTTTTTTAAAAAGTTTCTTGGGGCCAGCCCCATAGTGTAGTGGTTGTTTGGCATATTCTACTTTGGCAGCCTGGGTTTGTGGGTTCAGATCCCGGGTGTGGACCTACACCACTAGTCAGCCATGCTGCAGCAGTGACCCACATGTAAAGTGGAGGAAGATGAGCACAGATGTTAGCTCAGGGCTAATCTTCCTCAGCGGAAAAAAAAAAGTTTCTTGGACTATTCACAGTGGGAAAGGCAAAGTGAGCATTGTAAGATATTTTCAAATAACTGAAAAAAAAAAACCTAGAAATGGATTTTAAATTCTGATCATTATTATTCTGTCAAGTAACAATGGAAAGAGTCAAAACACAGCCCAAGTTTAGCATAACAGTGTAAATGAGGAGGGCAGGCTCTCACTACATAAAGCCAGGCCAGCAGGAGACCTAGTGTGGTCTAGCCCAGAGTAGAAACAGTGGAAGTAGAGCCCTGGCTTCTACCTCACCCTCTACTACTAAGAGCCTTTGTAATTTTAAACAACTGACTAAGCTGTGAAACACTCTCTGGTGCTTTCAGATTAGAAATATGCACATGGTTGTCAGTTAATACAAAATTATCAACATTTATTACAATTTGGACGTTAACTTTAAGACATACACTATTTAGAGCAAACAGAAAGTTGAATCATTAAGGAAATAAAAAGGAAGAGAAATTGCTTTAATGCCATAAATACAAAATAAGACAGAGGGTAAATTGCTTTAGCCAAAGTCCCTAAGAACGGTGAAAAATAAATACCGAAGAACCTGGTTTCAACTTGCTGTTACTCAGCCTTCTCTATTTGCACAAATCTACACGAGCAAAATACATGAAGCTAGTTAAACTCAAAGGTCAGGATTTACTATTTGTTTACTGGCATAGATGCTGAGGAATGCCTCATGGAAAACACAGCAGGCTATCTGAAACTTTTCATCTTTACAAACTTCAGAAGCTAGCAAATTCTTGTCTTCTATCACATGTTGACAACGTGGGCATTTGAACAGCTTTCTTGTGTCCAATTTTCAAACACGATAGAAAGATGCAAGACCTTAAAATGTCCCTACACTCGAAGAGCAGAGTCTAGTCCCATGCTGCCAAATAAGATAGCAACTATTTTGGACTCTCCACTGACTTTCATATTTTCACAATATTGTTGGCATTTCTTCTTACAAATAATCACCAATACCCACAATTCTGAATATCCTGCCCTACTCATTTATCTATCTATCCAACCATCATTCATTCTAACCACCATTTATTGAATACCAACCATCATGTACAACACCAATATCTCTGGCATCTAGCTCAAGGATCAGCAAAAGTTTTCTGTGACATAAATATATCAGAAGCAGTAAATATTTTAGGCTTTGTGGGCCCATGATCTGTGTCACACACTCTTCTACCTGTTTTGTTTTTTTTTAACAACTCTTTTAAAATATAGAAACTGTTCTTTATAGCTTAGGGGCCTTACAAAAGCAGGCCAAGGTTTGGACTTGGCCAACTATCCATGACTTAGTGGATGCCTGATAAGTACTATTGAATAAGATTTAGTCCTTTCTCTCAAAAAAGCTCACAATGCAGTGGAAGAGGGAACATGTAAACTAGTGATTTAATAGCAGACACTATGTGCTATGAATGAGGGATGCATAACATAATAATGGGGTAACGCTCAATAAGTGCTAACAAGTGCCAGGCACTATTCTAAGTGTTCAACACATATTAACTAATTTACGCTCAAAAGAATACGCCTATAAGGTAAGTTCTATTGTTACTCCCATTTTACATATGAGAAAACTGAGTAATACAGAGATATTTAGTAAACTGCCTAAGGAGACCTATCAGCAGAGTGAGGCTGAATTTTTACCCTGCAGAGTCTGCCTCTGGAGCAAGCCCTGCATTTGACCTGTCTGCTAGGATGCTAACAGGGCATGGAAGAGGTGCAACATCCAAATCAGACAACAAAGTCAGAGCAGGCTTCCCTGAGAACGAGAAACAAGTGAAACAAAGAATATCGGGGTGGAAAAGTAGAGAAAAAGGTAGAACATGGGAGGGAAAGAGGTGTGCTATTCATGCCAAGTCCGGGAAACAGCCGATGGTTAGAGTGAAGAGGGGAGGAAGCTTTGGGAGGTATGGTTAGAAAAGGGGGCAAGGACAACGTCATCAACTTCCTGGGATTGAAGTGTCAACTGCAACTTAAAATAACTTGAAGTTTTGTCCTTAAAGCTGTGTGGTTTTACACAAGAGTAATATAATAAAACAACGTTTTAGTAGTTTACTTAGCTGTACGAAAACAGGTTACAGGAAGTAAGTCTGAAAACTGAACCATCACATGACCCCAAGGCAAGAGCGGAGGCTAGAGCTAAGGCAGTGGCCATGAGAACGGAGGAGGAAAGGCTGTGAACAATGTGGAGAAGGAAGTAATTTAAATGCTCACTTGAGTGAAGGAGATGAGCAGAAAGACCGCCAGCTTCAGGCTTGAGCCACTGAGCAGGTGGTGGTGCCCCAGAGGAGAACGTGAGGACAAGGGGGCAGGATGTGGGAGTGAAGGAAAAAGAATGAGTCTGCATATGTTTAAGTGGATGTTCCTTTGGGAGAGGCTCAGCACAGTGAATTCACAGGTATGGAATAAAGAGGAAAAGACTCCATCTTCTTCCTGGATCAAAGGATTCGTCAATATACTCCTCACTCCAGAATGACCCCACACACCAGGCAATCCTCCATCTCACTTACAAACTGTCGCTTCTATCCCTCACCCTAACCATACCACAATTTTCTTAGGCCTCCACAGTGACGAAAAACTGTCCTCAGATGAATGCCAAGGATCCCTATGTCTTCAAGCTTGGACTTTCTTTATTCAACCGCATTCACTGTTTGCTAATCGATCACCTTGCCTGGTGTATGAAAGAATGCCTGCAAAGGACAGGAGCACAACGAAAAAAGATACCTAAAAAAGATCTGTGTTAACAGTTTTGTTGCAGACTCTAATCTAAGCAAATGCTCATTACATTTTTCGTCCCCTAGGATGTGGGGCGGAAGACATACAGAGTGGAAGGTAAGTAGAAGTTATAGCAAGGATAGTGTCATTTTAGGTTCTAGACTGCATGGTGAAAGATAATGTTGCCCAAGCAGAGTGGTCAGCTTAAGGAGATATTTCCATGCATCATGCTGAGCTAGATTAGCCTGAGCTAAATTTGTATTCATATACGTTTTTGGGGGTGGAGTGGAGGTAATATCATAAACGTAGTCTTCTGTTGCTCAGTGGCCTTTATTACACCTTGTGCTAGATCACTGTTTCTTAACCTTGGCACGATTGATATTTCAGGTCGGGTAATTATTTGTTGTGGGGACTGTGCTGTGCATTGCAGGATGTTTAGCAGCATCCCCGGCCTCTAACCACTAGATGCCACTAGCGCCCTTCTCCCCGCTACCCGGGCAATATGTGTCCAGACATAGTCAAGTGTCTCCAGAGGGGCAAAATTTCCCTCATTTGAGAACACCGTTTAGACCCATACAAATTGACTTAACATCCTCCTTTCCGTGCTTCTCTTTCCAGCTTTGAACTCTCCTCTTCAACGAATCCTGAATCCTGGAATGCTCTTCCACTTTCAGCAGGCCAATCTTTTGTTACTCAAACAACTCCTAAAACCCCCTTTTTATAAATCTCAAGCACCACAATTATGTCCCAAGATTCCAAAAGTGTGAATATTTACATGCTTCTGGAAGGCATTCTCCATGGATCTGATTTTCAGTTTGCCAGTAAATTTGCCTAATGACATGCTGGTTAATTGTGGAGGTGCTCTGGCATTTTTCATTTGTCCAGCATCTAGTTTTCTAAGTCTTTAAGAAGTTCTAGTGTTCTTCAACTTAATAGCTACCATTTATTGAGCCCTTTCTGTGGTTCAATCACTGTTCTAACCACTTTGCAGACATTATCTCAAAACAGTCCACTTTATAGATGAGGCGACTGAGACACACAGAAGTAGGAAGCCCAGGACTCCAACACAGGCAGTCTGGCTCTAGAACCCATTCGCAACCCTACGCTACCATGCCCGCCTCATGCTGATGAGTAACGCTGCATTTACGCCACTTATTCAACGTTTATAACCTGAGAGATCATGTACAATCTCAAGGTTTTATTTCTGTTGTATTTCTTGTTCTTTTGTTTTTCCTATAAGAGCATAAGAAAAACAAACTAGTGAGACAGACAGTCTGCACAGACCAGTAGTACCCTGTCTGACAGAGGCATCGAAGAACATTTTGTGAGCCCGGCACAGGGCCTAAAACGCAATTGTTCCTCAATAAATAACTGATTGAATGAATGCCTAAAACATCCTAAATTTGTAAAATAATCTAGATTGAAATGCTTGGATTACTTTGTCTTCCTGGCCTTTAATCATCGCTCTTCCGGACCTTCCTTCTTTGCTAAAGCACTGTGTCCAAATCTATACATAATATAGAGAGATCATTTTGATACAAGAGTAGAAAAGTGTTTTCTATGTTTCCAGTAACCTTTCTTTTAAAATCATGAACTAGTCTTTTGGCCACAGTACATGAATCTGCTCTCTTCAAATAGTAAACAAAGACTTTTAAATTCTCTTCCCTGGTAATAGCTTGAAAACCATAACCCTACAAGTATAAACTGGAATATTTTCCCCCAAACACATTTATTTTAAACTTGCACACTATAGCTCTTTTGTCATTTTTCCTTATTCAGAGACTCACAGTCTTAGGCATTTGGCTACTGAGACAGTACTCCCCAATACTTTATGTATATTTTAACTAAGACCAGGCTATAAATGGACCTCTGGAGAACTGTACAACTTACATTTCTTCATCTAAACTAGGCCCAAATGAAAAGTAAACACTCCACCCTCCTCCTATGGGGATACAATCTTAAAGCATTCAGGCACTTAGCTTGGTGGGATGGGGGTGGGGGACACTATTCATATGAATGCCTTTGATAACGTGATTTGCTTTAGTGTTACCTGGCACTTTAAACGCACTTAAAAGACGTGAGTCCCATGTGTTCCTACTTTATTGCTGCAACACTTAGCATAGTAGCAAGCACATATGGACACTTAATAAATGCCTTCAGCATGAGGACTGCTTGAAATCCAAGAAGCTGATAATTTAGCACAATTAATTTCAGAGAAGGAGGTAGAAAGAAGGAAGAGCATCCTTTTTATGCTTAGTTAGGACTTAAAAGAAAGGTTGAAACTGTGGGAAGAACATGCAAAGGAAACCACCTCAATGAAATGGTAAAGAAGGTCAAATATTCACAAAAGACTAAAATAAAATAATCTCAAAGAAAAGGAAAGGAAAATTGGTTGTAATACACCTTGACCCTCACCTTTAAAAAAGTAAGGGTCATGTAAAACCTAATGTCAACTATCTTTTTAAAGGTAACTGTCACAGTGCTGTTCACACCATTAGGGAACTTTGGCTGATACTGGCACAGAACAGCTGACCGCAGAAACTGCTGCTGAGAGCTAACATGCGCACTAATGGGAAGTGGTCAGAGGTATTTTCCCACATTCTCTGAATGAACAGACTAGCTATAAAAACTTTTTTAAAAACCCAGAAAGCCCTAAGTAACAGTAATAGCTATAAAATCTCTTTAAAAGTAAAAAAAAAAAAAAAAAAAAAACCAGCTCAAATGCCAAACATCTTTTCTACCTATCTCATCCACTTTTATTTTCACAGAACCAACAGAGGACAGTTTTATTATTTCTCATATCACAAATATGCTATGTTTTAAAATATAAATCATTCTATCAATTCAGAATTCTTAGCCTATCCTTCCAAACAGTTTCCACCAATCACCACCTTTTTCCTCACTCTAGACAAGAAACCTGCTTGCTGAGCATCCCGCTTAGTCCCATTCGTCATCCCTAACTCCCAGCAATGCCTGGGTGTTCCCTTTGGAACATTTACGCTGTAGTTTCCTCTTGCAAGAATCGCCTTTCTCCCCCACTCTACATCATCTCTCTTCTCACCATGTTAGTACTCTGTTCTCACCTTTTTAGAATTACCAAGTAATTCTCTATTTATCTGGGTTACAAGGGTAGGTCACAGGTTATTCCCTTAACTCTGGTATATATTCTACCATGGCGGGGGACATCTATAGGAAAAAGAAATGGTTCAGCATAAACCTACGTGTGAAAACCTCTAACAGCTCTTGGTCTGCATCCTAAGGCAGAAGCTAGCTGTGTTATATTTGTAAAACAAAGGACTGATTTTCTTCATCAACGTTAGATCTTTTTTTTATCATGCTTTCTAGGTCTCATCCATTAATGACGTTTGTTACTCACCGATACCTCCTACCAGATACCTGGTAAGTATCTACACACAATGTACGCTCATGAAGTATTCTCAGGCTTACGCCATAAGCATCATGCAGCATTGTGTTCAGTGGGAAACAGAACTTGGGGACACAAATCTTGTTCCAATAGCATTTGAACACCTTTAATATGCATAATTATGTATAAATTGAAGAAAATGTATCTAACTAATCACAGCCAAGTGAAAAAAGTGAACATTTTATTTATAAAGTGCTTTGTTTAAACTAAGAATCACACCCAAAGACACAAATATGTACCCATGTGAAACAGAGGTCTTGAAAACCAAATCTAGGTTTGAAATGAAATTCCATTTCCACAGAAAGACAGATGAAGGGGGGGGGGGGCAGCCAATTAAAGTCTGCAAAGTGTCTGGCATATCACAGACCCTCATATGTTTGCTAAATTAGAGCAAAATCCCTAAGTCAGCATGTCTTCTTTTGGGAAACGTGTCAGGACAGGTGAAAATGGAGTTCCCAGTCTGCACACACCCAATGCCAGCTCAGAAACTGGCTGATTTTACCTGATCTCTAGTTTTTAAACTGTGTTGAATGATAAACTTAACATTATTCCTTATCTTTGAGGACTAAAGAGATTATGTTGTGCTCTGAGACTTCTCGAAAGTAAAATTTATGGCTCAGTGATAGATACCTTGAGTCTGCAGAAAAGATTCTAGTCATTTAACCACTATTTATTAATTGCCTACCATGTGCCAGGTGCTGGGGGTACTGGGGGTTTAGTGGTGAGTAAAACAGACAAGGTTCCACCCCTCTTACGAGTTTTCAGCCTCATCACAGAGATATATAATGACAAATTACAATAAATGCTATAAAGGAAAAGAACAGACTACTATGAGGCCATATATAATGAAGCAGTTTTGGGGGGTTTTTTTAAAAAGATTTTATTTTTCTTTTTTCTCCCCAAAGCCCCCCGGTACCTAGTTGTGTGTTTTTAGTTGTGGGTCCTTCTAGTTGTGGCATGTGGGATGCCGCCTCAGCGTGGCTTGATGAGCGGTGCCATGTCCGCCCCCAGGATTTGAACCAGCAAAACCCTGGGCCCCTGAAGCAGAGCACGAGAACTTAACCACTCGGCCACGGGGCTGGCCCCAAGAAGCAGTTTTTCCATGCATATTGTCTTTATGTTAAGTAAGATCTGAGGAATAAAATGGGAATTGACTAGGCAAAGTGAGCCTTGAAAAGTCAGAGCAAGGTAGCTGTGACAATCTGAAAAAAGGCCTGGGTGGCTCAAGTGTTGAGAGGGAGGGTAAGAGGGGAGGTTGGAGAAGCAGACAGGCAAGATGTTAGTCTATATTCTAAGAGCAGTGCGAAATGATTTTAAGCAGTCGAATGACATGACTAGATTTGTATTTTCAAAAGATTATTCTAGCTTCAGTGTAGAGAATAAATTAAATGAAGGTCATGGGAGACTACTATTATGCCACAAGACAGAGATGATGACTACCTAGACCAAGGTAGCAGAGAAAACGGGCTGAGAAATGGGCAGACTGGGAGTTATTAAGGATGTAAAATAGACGGGCCTTGGTAGAGCAAGGATTTGGGACGTGAGGCGGAGTGTGTGTCAGGAATGACTCCAAAGTCTCAGTTTGGACATCTAGAATGAACAAGGTGATGCCGTTCTCTGAAATGGAGGACACTCGAGTACGGCATGCAGCATCAGCAAGCAGAAATGAAAGCCATGGAGACAGATACATTTGCCAGGCTGCAGAATGAAAATAACACAGGAGTTTAGGACTGAGCCTTCATGAATGCCACTATCTAATGACAACAAAGACGACAAAGCACAAGCTTCTAGAGAAATGAGAGGAAAAGCAAGAGAGCATGATTTCAAAGCTTCCAGGGTGGTGAGGTTTCAACAAAGAGAGAGTGGTCAAGAATGTCAAATGCTGTTGGAGCATCAATTAAGAGAAGGTCTGAGAAAATGTCCCTTGGATTTCATGACCTGGAGATCACTGACAATCAAGCAAGAATATTTCAAAGAATGGTGAGTTACTCCACGACTCACACCAGCAGAATGTGACCAAAGGCCTTGTATTCACCTATTAAATAAACCCTCTCGTTTTCCCTTCCTTCCTGCTGATCACCCTTTCTTGCTGTGCGCTCCCTCCCTGCCCTCAGTATAGCTTTCCTTCTCATCTCTCGTTCCATCCACTCATGTTCTTCTTCTCCACACAGCACTGTTTTTCTTCCTTTACCTTTCCCTCCCTTACTTGATTACAATATGGGACTGAAAATATTTCATTTTTAAATTGAATACTTTCTATTCTTCCTGTTTTCAATTTTAACATTTTACACTTCAGAATCAAGGGGGGTGGGAGCTGATGAAAAAATTTATGTGCTTTTATAGAAACTTTAGAACAATTTCTCTCATAGGGTATGTCAACAGTTCCAACAGGAGAAGATTTCCAAAAACACTGAACTCCTCATATAAAGATAGTCTTTTAGCATGTTAAATATTTTGCTCCTATATCACTAACTTCTGGGTATTATGTGGTCAAACTGCCATCTCAGTAATAAATTTTAAGACAAGTAAATTATTAAATAGAATTCATCTAAAGTAGTTTCTCCTGAACACTTCCAGGGCACAAAGGCATTCTTATACAGAAACTCAGAACACAAAATAGCTAAGCATAAGTGGTATTTCACAGAACCATCAAATCAGTCCTTATTAGGGTTTCAGAATTTTCATTATTATTTAACCAATCATCATTCCTTACCCCATCCTTCGTTTTCTTTGGCAGGGGCGGGGAATGACAGACTTTAAAATTTACCATTACTAGGTCAGAGTGCTAATAAGCATAGTATTTTAAGATGTCTTTACTTCTTGCCCTAAACCTCCAGAACTCTTCCAGGTAGTCTTCAAATGTAAAGATTCTATACCTCTTCCTGCATGATCAGGCTCAAGCAAACACTAACACTTCAAAAAGTGAGAGTGGACAATCTGAGTAGTTGAAGCAGAAACAGTATTTAGCTCCATCTTCCAACTTTAGAAAGAACGAGACGAGAGATTTCATGGCCACTGTGGCCTACTGTATTATAGATGTTCATTTATGGCTATAACAGAGTTTTAAAATAAGCTGCAAAATAAATGTTTGGTGTAAGAAAACACTACTGGTGGGAGCAAGGTCTCTCCTCACCAAGCCGCTCCCTTCTTGCCAGGGAGGGACAAACCTCAGCTGAGGTTGTTGGGGGCTGCCTGTAATAGCAATAATAATGACTCCCCTTCCCCAATATCTCCTTCAGTCCTCACAGGGGCAAAATGAGAGTTTGAGACACCAAGACCCCATAGCTACAAGTGCTAGAGCCAAGATTCCCCCACAGGCCTGACTCCAAGGCCACTGTCTGTCCCTCTGTGATGCTAGCTTCATCATGAACCTCCCTTGCTGCCTGAACACCGTGGGGTCGCATCCTAGCCCTCCACGAATGCGACGAACCCTCTGTGCCAGTTCCCTGCACCCTGATTTGCAGATTCAGATTTTACTGGCTAATATTTAATAATGTTTTCTATCACAATCCCTCACCCCAATCCACTATCTGATATCCTATCCTATCCCTTTGCCTCATACACGATTTCCACCTGTGTTAGGGGTGTATCATGGAGCACCCCCATTCTTTAGTAGAGTTATGAGTATATGTGGGTCTATTCTACTTATTTTTGGATGAAGATTTTGTGATTATCTGAAACGGGCTCTCAGGCAAAGGCACAACTAACCCCAGTGGCCACTGATGTGTGACCACAGCCTCATTTAGTTAACAAGTATTCTGAGTACCTACCACGTGCTCTGTTCTCAGGACAGAGCAGAGAATAAGCCAACACCTGTGCCCTCAGGGAGCCTAGTTTCCAGTGGGGGAAACCATTAATTTTTTTTAAATATACATAAAAATAAATGTTAAGAAGAAAAATTAATTAGACTAAAGGAAATGAAGCTATTAAATAATGAGACTGGACTTCTTGTGTGGTTTAACAGTCCTATTACGTTACTATAAACATATGAAGGGAAGTTACCTAACAGTAAAATGAAACCCCTAATTCGCAGGAAAAAACAAGACAGTAATTCCAAGAATGACAAAATAAAATTAAACTAAAATCAAATCACTCCTCTGTGCTTCTTACAAAAGTACCTTCACCTCTCTGTTAGGTAATTGATAATGCTCCTTACCTCCACCTGCTTTACTTTCCTGTTGCAATATATACAAGGACTTTCAAAAGAAAAGAAACAGAAAACACTATTGGTCTCATCATACTTCTTCCACCATTGATAATTATTACATTCATTTGACTAAGGTTAGCCCTGGAACTCATGAGCTGCAAATCTCAGGACTAAAAACAGCCTGTTCCAGAAGAAGAGTATCTTCAAAAGACAAGGAAAAAAATGGAAAACAAGAAAGAACTGCAAAGGAAAGTGAGAGGATTGTCAGTATTCTTAGATGGAGATAGTGGAATTAAAGAAAAGCGACAAGAATTCTTGGAAGAACTGGATTTATAAGAAAGCATAACATCACCACTATTCATGGTTTGTACAGACAACTTAACTTTTGAATAAATAAGAACCAAACTACTTTAACTCCCCAACCCTTTTGGTAACATAGTTCCGTCTACCAAGAAGTAAGCCCATTAATTAGCAAACATATTAACTATGTTAAAATTCAGAGTAGTGGGTACACTTGTGGTTTCTAAGGCACCAAAAACACAGCAAACTCAACTAAAAGCAAGGCCAATAAAATAACAAGAATAGGTAGCTTATTTAAAATCAAACAGGTCTCTTGAATATTCCCACATCTCCTACAGAAATTCACCAGAAAAGGTAAATTTCAGGCAATACTCAAAGATCTAGAAGGAAAGGCAAGAAGTTAGGAGAGGAATTATCTAAAATAATCAAACTGAGAACTATTATTAGTTCTATAGCCACATGGATTTTTGGTGGCTTCATTCTCTACCCAGGTACATTATAATAAAACTCCTTAAACTTTACCTAAAGGCGGGGGGGACTAAGAGACACAAGCAATGGCTTAACTGCAAAATATTACATCTAGAGATTATAGCTCTATTAAATGAGGAGAAAGATGTGCACATAACTGCTTGAAAGTATTTTTTTAAATCCTGCACAGAGTAATACAATTTGAACCACAATGAAGTAAAGGAAAATATCAACTTTATCATTGCTTGGATATGATTAGGAACAAGAAAACCTACTTGGGAGAAAAATTATTATTAGTTTGCATCAGTGTTAGTTTGGTGGTCATGCAGAATAAATCAGGAGTTTGATCTACGATTACGAACTTTCTTTTTTTTTTTACAGAGAGATTAGTCATGAACAATGTGCTTGCTCCTGGTTCAGGCTCAATTATTTAAGAGAAGACAGAAGAAAGTTTAACAACTTATTTTAAACTATGACTTTTACACCGTGGTCAAACCCAGTAATTTATTTCACTGTGACATTTCTAAATCCCTAATGTTATTGTCCTGAGCATGTAAAACTGACAGGAGGGAGGAAAGCAGGAAGAATCAGAGAAAATGCACTGCAACTTCAGGCTCTTGTCCATCGGCTATTCCTTCCGCCCAGGCACATCAGTAAAGCCTAACAGAGGTCATCCCAGCTCTTCCTACAGAAGCCCATGAGAGCCCCCAGTCACTTTCCAACAACGCCACACTTCTGTCAGGCATAAGGGAAGGACAGAAGCTACTAGCCCTGAGGCCAAAACAAATAAAAATCAATGTGTTCAACAACAAATCTAGGATGTAATCCTCTTAACGCATCTTAAAATGCCTGATTTACAAATATTGGAAGGCCAAATGTTTTCAAGAAAGACTGACTGCCAATTTCAATGTGCTTGGCTCAAATGGGACAAAATTTGCCTATGTAAACGTAAGTTCTCAAACTTTCCCAAACAGCAGTAAACAGTGGTCCTAATGTTCAAGCAGTGGAATCTCCCATGCTCTCAAAAAGAGAGAGCAACAAAGCTCTCAGCAGACTTGGAAGTGAGACTGAGTTCTAAATGTGGTTTGATTTATTTTGAAATCTTAATGAACAGGGAACATATTTAAGCATCCCCCCTCAACTTCTCCAAAAAAAAAAGGGAGCATTATCAAGCCAAAAAAAGAGAGAAAGAAAGCAATATTTACTACTTTGGCATTTTGCTGAATTAGTGAAACAACCCACCAGAAAAAGCATCGATTCCTGACGAACATATACAAGAACACAGGAAACAAACAATAACGGCAAGCACTCCTAGTTTCTTCAGAAAAACCCTATGCGGTTCACTCTAACATACTGCAGGCAATCCTGTCTTACAGCAAGCTTGCTCTGCAAAGGGCCAGAAAGTAACGTTTCAGTCTTTATGAGCCATTCACAGTCTCGTCACACTCCTCAGCTCTGCCACTGCAGCACCAGGGCAGCCACAGGTATTACCTAAAACCATGTGTGGTTGTGTCCCAATAAGACTGTATTTGTGGATACAGAAATTTCAATTTCATATAACTTACATGTCTTATGATATACTATATGTTTTTTTCCATTTAAAAATGTAAAAATCATTCTTAACTCACGGGCCAGATTTGGCCGGAGGACTACTGTATGCCTTTCACTGCATTATTTTCATCAATGTTTACAGAAATAAAAATTTACAAATGTCCACAGAAATATTTTCTTTCTTGATATTTCATTAATTTCTTTTCTTCAATCCCAGTTCAAGCCTTCCATAGGCACTTTCTGAAGTCCTCATTTTATCAGATTCCTTCCCTCTCTGCACACTCCTCTCCCCAAGGTACAGCTTGCCAGTCCCTTGGATGTTTTTAAATCAAAATGCACCGACGTTAGGAAAAAAAGCCACTCATCGTAATTTTTATAAACCCCACTTCCTTGAACTACTGTAAGGCTCCAAATCCTCTCACGCTCAATCTTTCAGCAAATACAGGTTTGGTCAGTCTTCTTATGTCCTTTCTTTCCCAGCCAACATCTATGTCTAATTCTACATAAGGGGACTCCCGTGAGGTCGTAGCAGTTAGGGTGCCTCATAGAGAAGGCAAGTTCTAATCACAAATACATTTAATCTTTAAAATCTTACCAGTAGCTGTTCAAATGGCTTCTCAGAAACTCAGGAAAAGAGCTATTACTTTAAATTGCTTTTCTCTCCACTTTGCTAGTTAGGTATTCTTTTTTATTTTTAAAATTTATTATTTACTTTATTGTTTTTCTAATTACTATTATTTTGCTATAATAATATTCTTAGGATAATGTTTCAAAATGTTTTAAAAACACAATCTCTTTAAATTTAAGGCCACAAAGTTCTAAAACGTCAAATTATTTAAATAATTAAAACAATATAAGCATGCATGCAATTCACCAGTATTAATATTTGAAATATGTTAAAATCAATCATACAATCCTAAACCTGGAAAGTGTCAAGAAATCATTTATTTCATGAAAGTGTCCCTATATGTGGGACAGTGTAAACGTGTGTCTCTGCTGCAGGGGCATCTTTCAGATTAGCACAGAGAACCATTCGGGAGTTTGTGAAAAGCCACGTGGCAGGAGCCTAACGGTTGTTCCTGAAAAGTGACGTGCAGGAGGGGAACAGGAGATAAAGAACGAGATTTCACTGTCCACCTCCCCATCCATACAGAACCAGTGTTTAAATGCACCTCTGTTAACACTGCTCCCGGTGAATCAGCATAACAGTAACAGCGAAAACGCCATGGTTCGCAATCTGTGTTTGACTGTGAAGTGATTTCGCCTGAAGACAGATGCCACCCCAAGGAACAAAAGCAGAAAAACAATGCAATATATGACCAGAGGCAAAAACAAGAAAAGATGAGAACTGCAAGGCTCTCTCTCTCTCCCCCAAGTCTCCCCGGCTCCATCTTTAGAACATCCTGCACAGACGACAGAAATGGTAATTTCCTACACGATACAAAGCAAGAAGCTCTTTGCCTTTTATTCTGCTGCCAAGAATATAAAACAAAGGACTTCTTGCAAACTACCGTACCCCCAAAAACCAGAAACTAAGGCATACAATTCCTGCAAAGGAGCATCCAGGGTACATTAAAGGTCAAAACAATTCCTCAGGTAGTTAACACATTCAATTTTTTTTTACTTCAAGTGCACTAGCCAGGTTTCAATATTAAAAGATATCCTTAAGACCAAAAAAGGGGGTTGAATGTACTGTGTATTTTTATTTGAATACTATGTAGGGAAAGAAATAGAAATACTAAAAATCTCCTCATGAAATTTTCAAAATAAAATGTTACTACTGCTCCTATAAAAGAATTATTTCTTTAACCCTTTAATGTTCTTTTTAACCCCACTCATTCAGTTCTGTAATCCTAAAAAGGCAGACCCACTCACTACACGTTGTCACAAATTGCCCACCATTATTAGTTCAACATCAGATAAACAGAAACCACATTGTCAAAGTTCAAATCTTGCTCTTCACTATATTAAAAGTTTTAATTTCAAAATAATACTAAAAAAGAAAATAATATTCCTTCTCCCCTCTTCATCACTCTCCCTCTTCCATCTCTTTCGTCACCCCCAAACCCTACCACAAACCACTGACAAACTATCCAATTTCTTTGAAAGAATAAAAATAAATCAAACTATAGCACACACCTCCAGTCATCAGCTATTCCACTCTGCAGTGAACTAGCAAGGCCTCTGTTATTCCAACAGACTTGCCAACCTGGTGATGTTTTCTCAACCACTAACTGGGGGCAAATAGCTAGACTCATACACTCCTTTGCAAAAGCAACGGACGTTTGTCAGCACCGTTTAAACAACTTTACCATAAGCAGGCTCATTTCAAGTGTGCAGAACGTCAAATTTCTAGAGTTTCTCAAATTTTAAGTTTGGTTCTACATAGTTTATCCCTTTTCTTATTTGCCATTGAAAGTTTTTTTTCTGTTATTTCTCAGTTCCATCCCAATAAAAAGTAATGTAAGACACTAAGCCTATAGTTGCCATCTACATGACCCCAAAGAGCAAACACCCAATGAGAAGTAGGAGCAGATTAGCAAGAGTTTCTCATTATTACAAGAACTGGTCTCAGCAATTAAACGTATTCCCATTGGCCTGTCTTGTTATATAGACAAAGAGAGAAACTAACTCACCAATCTATAGTGAACGTAAATCAAAGTTATCATTTTTAAAATACAGGCTAGTAAAAGGCAGAGAGAAGAACAGCAGTAAAGTCTTTGGCTCCTGCCATCTGCCCTGGATTCCTGGTTGCAGCTTCTCTAACAGCTACTTTTCTCTCCTTGTGGGGTTTTACTTGGTGTTCATCGCTCTCCACTTCCACTGCTACTCCTGTAGTTTTTCCAAAGGAGATAAAGCAACTGTATAAGAATGCCAAAAGACATCAAAGCTCTAAGGCTTGCCTGGTTGTGTGTGGCATAGGAGGAAGAGAAGGAAAACGTGAGGTAATGAGGATCGACTGTATTTACCTTATGTGCAGGCCATGCGGATAACAATAGAAACCATGTAGGGCGCACATTTGGTGAAAAAAGAACATGGCAGGCTAATGGGAGGCCTTTGTTCTTCAAAAGGGTCTCCTTTCCCCCTTTTGTGCTTCACTTAATTCATGGCATCTGAGCTCCTCTTGAACTTGACAGACTGAGAGAAAGAAAGGGAGAGGAGGGGGGGGAGCCGACACACAAAGAGAAGGGGAAAGGGAGGACTTCAAAAAGAATTCATCTATAAAAATTAGTTCTACTGCCAGTTTTGATGAAGTTTTGGAACTTTAAAGGAGAGGGTATCATTCAGTGTTGAAATAAATTAAATTTTCCAAGAGATTGTAATGAGTGGTGAAGTAGATAAATAAGGAACAAAATGAATTATATCCTAAGAACTTGCTACAAATTCTTTCTGCTACCTTGCAGTTCTTGAAATAATAGTAAGAAAACATCTGATTTTCAACAATTACACGAAAGAGAGCATTCTACATGCAGGAACCATAATTAAACTATTTCCTACTTTAGGGGAATTGGGTGATAAACAGCGGCCAAGAACTTCACAAAACCGCCAGCGCCACCTGCAGGAAAAATACAGATGAGCACTCCACAACACAATTACAAAGCCTAAAATGTTTAAAAACGAAACATTCACAACTAATCTTTGACACTTTCACTTTAAAGTCAAGAATTTAAACGTTTTTAAAAAGCAGTGAATAACTTCAGATGAAGAAAAAAATCCCTAGGAACCTTTGGTATTTTAGGTATGCACGAATATAAATACAGAACTGTTGAAAGATCCTTAGCTATGTTATGTATTAATACAAAAGGCTGCTTCAAAGCAATAAAAGATCTGGCTATAAAGTAAGATGGCTGTCCCATGGCTTTAAAATAGATTTATTATTTTTTTCTGATTGTAAAACATACATTCATTATAAAACAATCAAACATGTCTGAAATATAGGAAGCCATCCTACTCCCACCGGCAGATTTAGCATTTCTTCTTCCAGGTCTTTCTCCCATGCATTTCTTACATATGTCATTTTGCATTGTATGCCACACACACTAGTTTTCTGGGTTTTACTTTACAACTCCCCCTACTGAATGTATTGTGTGCCTCCTTCCTGTCAGTCCGCATCTCCCGTTTTCCTGGCGGTGGACGGGGCTCCACCATAAGGAAGCGCTAATGACTAGCGACGAGCAGCTGTGGATGAGGTATTGCGATTGTTTCTATTTTTTCTACTTTACAAACAAAGCTTTAAGAAATAGCACTATGTATGTGTATCTTTGCTTACTGGTAAAAATGGTTCTGGAAATTAACAGCTAGAGGTAGAATTATTCAGTGAAAGGGTATAAACATTTTAAAATTTAATAATATTACCAAATTGCTTTCCAAAAGTTATGCCGTTACCTTCCCAATATTATAGAGAATGCCTGTTTCTCCTGATCCTAGACAACAACAATCTTTCTAATATTTGACACTCTGATAAACACTGCTTTTGTTTTAAACCATTTTAGAACTTTCACACACACTCTCCTTCAAATGGAGAACAGAACACATTTACCCTCAGCGTTTACTGATGAAAATATTTTGTAGAAGCATCAGTTTTAAACTACCTTTAGAGCCAGTTATGACTGTATAGTCATATCTTAATTTCATCTTACAAGAGAATTATTACCCAACCTCATTACTCACATCGCATTCAGAAAGCACTGGATACTTCCAAACCCACCTTCAGAAGAAAAGGTGGTACCAATAAGAAGATTTAAAGGATTTGCCACAGGTCTCAAAGGCAACTGTAAAAAACACAGGTTCACATAAACAAACGAATAACCTTTGCAAGGAGAACTATTTTGGAGATATAGCTTTCAACTGGATTTATGTACACAAGCAGATATGTGTGTCCGGTATAGTATATTTGCTTAAAAGTAAGTGTAACTATTCTAATTGCATCTTGTATAGACAAGAAGTTGTACAAGTCTGTGGCTGTAACAGCATAACTAGGTTTAGCACTGACATGAGCTGAAGTCTGAGTTTAATCCCTGAGGCAGGGTTTCTCAATGGCGGCACTACTGACATTGTGGACCAGAGAATTCTTACAGGGGAGGAAGGCTGACCTGTGCACTGTAAAGTGTTTAGCAGCACAGCTGGCCTCTAATGATTAGTGCCATGAGCACCACCCTACAAATTGTGACAACCAAAACTGTCTCCAGACATTGCCAAATGTTCCCGGGGGGCAAAATCCCCCCCAGCTGAGAACTACAACCCTACGCCATCACCTGCTTCCACTACTGCATGCACTGTCTCACAAGTTCGACTTAAAAGGTACAAAAATATTTATCAAATTCTCATTAACCTTTACCACACTCTGCAGCCATCAATAAATACGGAGGCACCAGGAGACACAAACTAAAAAAAAAACAATGACTCTCATGTAATTGTTAACATATTACTAGTTAACAATGATGTTTCATGGTGGTTTAACAGAAAGAACACTAAATTTGTGAGGTAAAAACTTGAGTTATTTTAATCACTGTGAACTATCCTTTTGATTCTATCTCCAGTATTTATCTTGAATTCATCATATCTCTCAATCTTCCACAACCTTCATCTCAGCCAACATTATCTCTCATCTAGACAAAGCCTTTAACGGTTCTCTCAGCCTCTACTCCAGGCTCCTCCAAGCCACTCTCCATCGACCCATGCATTCATTCAACTGATGTCTACTGAACGTCTGCTGTATGCCAGGCACTCGACACACTGAGAATACATCGGTGCACAAAACTCTCTTGGAAAATCCTTTACCCAGGGAAACTTTAGTATAGAATATGTCAGAGGGAAGTACATGCTTTGAAGAAAAAGGAGGTAGGGAAGGATGGGGAGGGCTTGGGTCTGGCGTTAAACACAGTGGCCAAGGATGGATTCATCAGTTGTAGAAAGACCAGAAAACGAACCATGTGGATATGTGGGGAAAGTATCCAAGCAAAAAGAACAACAAAGACGAAGGCCCTGAGGTGGGAACACGTCTCTGCCTTTTACTCTGCGGGGAACGGAAACCACGAGATCTGGAAGAGATCATCCCATTGCACTTTATACAAAATGAAAAATCCTTAACATGGCCTAAAAGGCTCTATATGATTTGGTATCTGCCTAACTCCCAGCCTCATCTTACCCCTTAGTAATCAAAATATGTCCTGGCCACAGTGACTTTCCGGGTCCTCTACTACCCTCTATTTTCTCAAAGCATCGCAGAGTACTTCTCCTTGGTAGGACCCACCTCGGTTAGGAACCATAACATTGGTTTAATTGCACCTAGTGGTTAACGTTTGTCTCTTGAGACTGTAGGCTATAAGGAGCAGAGGCCACTTCTGCTTCACTTACCATTGGGTCCTCAGGGTATGCACAGTCACTGGTACCAACAAGTACAAAAAAGACTTTTCAAACAAATGGTAGAGCTGACATCCCAGCTCTGCCAGATTCGATCTTGTCACTTAAGTTCTCAGGACCTCAACATACTCCCTGCCTCCCCTTTTAATCATATGACTCTAAGAAGGTCATAGAAATGAGAGTAAATGAGACAAAGAAATAGGAAATCACAAGGAGTCCTGGGAAGGGTTTCTGTGAAGCAGTGAGGGCATGGCGGCAGTGAGAGCGAGTGACGAGGGAGGGCCTTGACTGCTGGGTTATGACGTTCGGGCTTTACTCAGCAGCCAAACGGAGGGTGTTGACAGCTTTCTGAGCAGTACCATGCCACAATCAGAACCGTGAATCTGCAAGATTAACCTGCCTGTGGTGTGCAACTAACTGAAGGAGACTCTGAAGGCAAACACTGAATTAGAATCCAACAGGTGAACAAGCCTTCAACTAGTTTCAAAAGCTAGTTGGATTTGAGAACACACACATATATATGTTTTCTTACATATTAGTTAATGAAGATTCTTAGCATTATTCTTTAATAATTCAATTAAGCTCATGTTTGTTTTAGTTATGTTTATACAGAAAACAAAAAAAGTCATCCAACAGAAAACACTTTCATTTTCCCATTCATTCACTACTCACAACGCAACCAGATTAATCTTCCAACAGCACAGCTCAGATCACATTACTCAAAAGACTTCAGTGGCTCCCCACTGTCTACTGAATTAAGTCCAAACACCTTAGCCTGATATTTAAGACCCTACACAAACTGGCCTCAGCTTATTTACTTTTACTCCCCTATATTCTAGCCAAATTGAACTACTTTTGCTCCCAAGATAGTTTTTTCTGCCTCTACCAGACCCTGGTTCACATTGTTCCATCTTTCTGAAACACAGTCCCACCCTCCACTCCTAGTCCACCTGTCAAAATCCTACCTTCCTTATTCAGAACCCAGCTCACATGTTGCCACCACTCAGTCTCCTTCTCCAGCCCACCTCAAGAACAAAGTTATTTCTCCCTCCTGCACAGCCATCCACACCCCAGTGCTTTGTAACTTAGTACATTCGACCTTGAATGACTTCTTCCTCATATGTCTCATCTCCCCAATTAAGTTATAAACAACTTCTAAACCCCCTCCTTTTGTGAAACTAAGTTGGGTACATATGTACATCAAAACAAACAACTGTATTTATAATTTGTAAACTGTTTTAAGAGCCTACTCCTTTTGAGACCAGGAACTTTTTCTGATTCATCTTTTGTTTGCTGAAATTATTTGAACAAGTACGTACTTAAACAACTGTGCTGAATAAAAGACAAAAATTTTAGTTGAACATAAAATTTGCCCTTATGGCTAAGGCCTTATTCATTAAGCCACATTAAAAGAAAGAAGCATTTATTAAGCACCTGCACTGTAGTTAGCTACTGTGCTAAGAGATAGTGGGGATGATTAAACATAAACATAAAATACCATCCTTGTCCTAAGAGGCTTACACTATTGTTAGGAACATAAGACATATTTCCAAACCAATCACAAAAATAATAAAAGTGCTATCAAACACAAACAAATTCCAAACCATGAATTTCAAAAGAGCTAGTAGAGATAACAAGTGCCATGGGAAGTCCAGAATGGAGAGACCAAAGTTGACTAGCCTTCATGAAGAATGCTTCTGAGAAGGTTGGCTAGGGGTCAAGAAGAGGCAAGATTAACCAAAACAATGTGTTCCCCCAGGTTGCTCCAACAGCCATAGTCAAGCGTCCATCTTGGTTTTAAAAAGAAAAATCACCCACGTGGAACACGTATCTCTGACTTACAAACGTTGGTTCTCACTGGCCCCGTTCTCTGCATGTGGAAGACCTCTAGTAGGACCCACATGAGAAGTCCAGAAATCTGAAAACAACAATCATTTTCCAAAACACAAAGTCATTTTCTACATTTTCTTCCTACGCAAGTGGTGGGTGGCTAGATTTTAAAGATGCCTGTTCTAGGAAGCCAAGGTAAATTCTAAGAACAAACTGCAATAAATCTCTATGGCCTCTGCCTGACTCACTCTAACAATTACCTCCATAAACATCAGCAACTGGACAAATTTTGGATAGGTCATAGTTGAGTGGAAAAGTCACTTACAAACTCATTCAAATGAGAAACAGTATAGCGTAGTGGCTTAAAGCTGAGACCCTGAAGCCAGCTGACCTGTGTTCATAATCCCAGCTAAGGAGGCTTCCTCTGTGCCTCAGTTTACTCATCTCTAAAATGAGAACAAAAATAGCTAACACACAGCACTGTCATGAGGACCAAATGAATGAATGCATGAACACTCTAAGTATACTAATCTAGCATCTAATAAGCAACCAAGAAACTGCTACCATTTGTCATTATCCCCCAAAGGAATCAGGGCACTAATTCAGTCAAGATACTAAGGCAATGATACAGTAGTAAACAAAAAGTGTCAGCTACAAAAGCGAAAACTGGACATTTCTATACATGAAATTAGCATTAAAAATGCAGAACCTATGCACACATGGAAACTCAACATATGGCAGAGCCGGCACTGCGTGAAAGGAGAGGAAAGAAAAAACATTCAACAAATCGTGTTGGGAAAATTGAAAATCCATATACTAAAAAAAAAAAAAAGGTCCTGACCTCACAATGTAAACAAAAATCACTTGCAGGTAGATTAATAACCAAAATGTGAAAAAACAAACTTAAAAAATTTGAGAAAATATAGGAGAATTTGAACATGGAGAAGAGAAAGATTTCTTTAATAAGACACAAAAAGTACAAACCATAAAAGAAAAGGCTGATAAATCCAACCATACTAAAATTAAAAACTTGTTCATCAAGAGTCCATTTAAAAAACCCAAAGACAAACCACAGATTGGGAAAAGATAAGAACACATATAACCAACAAAAGATTAGAATCCAAAAACTTCCCACATATCAATGAAAGACAAAACAATCCAACTAAAAAAATAGGCACGAAATATTAACTGGCAATTCATAGAAGAAGCATAATGGCTAATAAGAATATGAAATAATGCTCATCTCATTAACAATAAAGAAAACACAAATTAAAACCTCTATGACACCATTTCACAGCCACTGGCAACAATTCAAATACCCTGGGAAGATGAGGAGCAGCGAGAACTACACTACGAGCAAGAAGTAAAAACTCACACAGTCACTCTGGCAATATCTAGGGAAGCTCAACATCTGCATACCCCACAAGGCACTTCAATACAATTCCACTTCTAGCTTTGTGTACATACATACACACTGTGCACATGCACCTTAATGAAACTCTCTTGCAGCACATGTACATAAGGAGATAGATACAAGATTATCAATAGCAGCATTGCCTATAAGTGCCAAGGATTGGAAAAAGTAGAAATGTCCATTAATAGAAGAATGAGTACATCAACTGTGGCATATTCGTTCAATAAAACATGATACAGTAGTGAAAGTGAACTGTGGCAGACTGTCTGCTAAACCGACCACGATTCCTCCCTTCCCCGCGTCCACGATGCCCTGCCAAGTGCCTCTGCTGCTCCTCCCATCAAGACCTCACATCGGGGGTGGCCTTGTGATAGAATGCAGTGAAAGTAATGCTGTGCTGGTTCCCAGCCTAAGCCTCAAGGCCCTGCACACTTCCTCTTGCTCTCTTACAACCCTGCTCAGCTGCCACGCGAACAAGATTGGGCCAGCCTCCTGCAGGATGAAATACGCGAAGCAGAAACTAGCTGTCTCTGCTGAGGCATCTTAACCTACCCAAACTTCAGCCAACCCAGCAGCTGGTCACAGACACGTGAGCAAGCCTGGCCAAGATCAGCAGAAGCACCCAGCTGACCCATAGTCTCATGAGCGATAATAAATGGTTGTTATTTTAAGTCAGTAAGTTCTGAGATTTGTTACAAAGCAGTAGATAACTGATACATGACATGAACAAATTTGACAAATAATTTTGCATGTAAAAAAGTAAGGTGCACAAAAATATATAAATGTTATCATACTGTATATTTAATGTTTAAAAGACACTGTTTAGAGATACACTACATATGAGGACTGGTGGCTACCTCAGGATTTGGAGGGAAGACAACGCCATGGGGAGAGGTACACAGGGCTTCAAGCTTCTCAGTGTGACTTCCTTAGCTGCCCTCCCCAACACTGCCATCTCCCAACACGCCCTGTCCTATATTCCCTTCCTTGCTTTATGTTTCTAGCTTGCACTTCACATCAACTAATGCCATAAAAGCAGGCATCTGTACCATGTTTGCCATTGCTTCCTCAGCCCCGAGAACAACGACTGGCAGAAATCCTAATGTAAAGTTTCCCAGGTAACTGTAACGCACCCTGGAGTGACAATCACTGCTGTCGTGCACGTAAGTGGCACAGGAACACTGAAGAACAGGAGGTGGCAAACTACAGACTGTGGGCAGAGCCTGGCCTGCTGCCCGTTTCCGTATGGCCCACGAGCTAAGAAGAGTTTCTACAGAGGAACATTTGCAACTGATCTGATGATAGGGAACACTAACTTTGAACGCCAATTAAGTGAAATGTTATCCTACTCCCATAATTCTCTTCTTCTCATTAGTAGACCTGTATTACAAAAATTTTTACTTGATTATTATTATACTTTGAATTTATCCAGTAAAAACGTATGTAAATTTATTTTCTCTCTAGTTATCTACATCATATCCTTGATTTTGCCTCTTGGCCTACAAAGCCTAAAATATTTACCAGCTGGCCCTTTACAGAAAAGGTTTGCCAGCATCTAATTAAGAGCAACTGCTCTACATGTTAAATCTTGCATAAGTTTAGGCAAGTTGTTAAACTCTCTACGCCTTAGTTTCCCCATCTGTATCTACCTGAAAGAGCTGTGGTAATAACAAAAGTAACATTTATAGAACACACCTGGCCATTAGGGAGAGCTCAACAAATACTGGATATTATTATTAGTGAGCCAGCCCTGGGGGTCTAGTGGTTAAGATCTCGTGCTCTCACCACCCCAGCCCAGGTTTGCTTCTGGGTGAGGGAACCACAACACCCGTCTGTCAGTTGTCAGACTGTGGCGGCTGAGTGTCGCTGTGATGCTGAAGCTCTGCCACTGGTATTTCAAATACCAGCAGGGTCCCCCATGGTGGGCAGGTTTCAGTGGAGCTCCCAGACTAAGACAGACTAGGAAGAAGGCCCTGGCCACCCACTGCCGACAAAATTGGCCATGAAAACCCTGTGAACAGCAGCAGAGTATTATCCGAGGGAGTGCCAGAAGGCGAGAGGATGGCACAAAACCACCAGGCAGGGTTCCACTCTGCTGCACACAGGCTCACTAGGAGGCACTAGGGATCCACTCGACGGCACAAGCAATCCATTATTAGTGAGGAAGAAAACGAACAAAGAAATTAATACAATTATATGGTATTTTGCAATTTATATTAAGTGCTATGAAGGAAATAAAGGAATGAGATAGGTAACAACCAGGATGTCAAAAACTGCCCAAGAATCACACACAGTGTGGTGCCTTCAGAAAAGGAAGAAACACAAAGGGAATACAAAGAGGGGAGTTGCTGACTCTTGTCCCCTTAAGTCACCTCCCAAAAAGATGGAGAGGAACCCACGCTATGAGAAATAGTAGAAAATGAGGCAAAATTTTATCTGTGGTGACTTGTGGAGTCACAACACAACTAGAGGTAGTAGAGTACACTGGTTAAAAATATTTGGGGCATGAGAGGCTGGCCCGGTGGCGCACGTTCCGCTTGGGAGGCCCGAGGTTTGCCGATTTGGATCCCAGGTGTGGACACGGCATGGCTTGGCAAGCCATGCCGTGGTAGGCATCCCACATATAAAGTAGAGGAAGATGGGCACGGATGTAGCTCAGGGCCAGTCTTCCTCAGCAAAAAGAGGAGGATTAGCAGCACATGTTAGCTCAGGGCTAATCTTCCTCAAAAAAAAAAAAAAAAAGAAAGTAGGGGATGAGAATCAGCCTGCCTATGTTCAAATCTCCGTCCTGACACTCAGCTTAGCTTTGAAACTCCAGGCAAGTTATTTACCTAGATCGCAAGGTTTCTATTCTGTAAAATGGGGTTTAAAAACACTATCGGCCTCATAACACTCTTAAATATTAAACATGACACAGTTAAGCACCGTGCTCGGCACATCATCGGTGCTCAATAAATGTTGGCCAATGTTATCACCACTAGTTACCAAAGTCTGGTCTAAATATATGCCCTAATATCTCCTACAAAGCCAATGATTTATAGGCCATGTCTTCCACTTTCTCCAATATTCTTCTGCCTCAAATAGTGTTTAATAAATCTTTTATTTCACTTCTCAACAAATTTCTTTGGATTTGAAGCTACTATATATTTTCAGTCCTGTATATTTCTAACATTTTCAACTGAAAATCAACATTGGGGCTCAAAAGAAAGATATTTTTCTAGGGGAAAGAATTATAGCAACTGACATTAGGCCAAAATGCCATCCATTTCTTATCATTTGGACATAGGTATGTATAGTGCTACTGTAGTGCTCTCTCATTTTTATTTTCCATAGAACAAATAAAACAGAGCCAATGCCTTAAAAGAAGTTGTTTTTAAGTTATCTTTTTCATGCTTATATGAGCATTTGTTGGTTTTTCCGCTTAAATCAAAGAAAAAGAAGTGCCAATGTCAAATTTTAAAGTGAGAGACCATTTGATGCCCGAAGTGAGACAGGATTCCTCAGCACTACCTACTCTGTACAAAACAATAAACGGCTCCCTGCAGCACACGGTCTACAGCTCGCCTACCCAGCTGAACAACAATCTCATCACCAAAAGAACCGTGAGCAACAGACAGCATCAACAAGTGGCTCTGTTATAAACTTAGGAACAAAATTAAAGGTCCTAGGGAGACATTTTCCACAAGCGCACCCAGACAGTGAAAAGGGCCTGCCACATGCCAACAGGACTTTACCGCTTTATAAGTCTCTCTCCCTGAAGCAACTCAGAATTATGACTGCCTCAAAATAGAGATGTGTGCAGCTGCAACCAGCACACCCAGACTCCAATATAGCAGCAGATACTCATGGAGGCGTTTCAGAGCAGGAAAGTCATGTACTTTCCTAGAGTTCTTCAAATACAACCCCTCCAAAAATCATCTTTCTCTTTATCTATAGACAGTTCATCCAAAGACCATCATTTCTTACCTTTTCTGTTAGCATAAGTGGGATAATATGGTATAAACATCACTGAGCTAGAAGTCCAAGATCTGAATTCTAGTCTCAGCTATCACTTATCAGACCCCTGACTTCAGCAAGTCACTTAACCTCAGTTGTTTTCAACTTTACTTAGGAACTCAAGGTTATTTGGTGTGACTATCCTTACCAGTTCTTCATGTAAAAATTCATGTTATCTCTACCATGTATTCTCCTGCCTCAACAACAAAAAATCACTATCATTTCTCTATCAGTTAAGACCCTATCAATTTCAAAGGACTGGAGACCTAATATAAACTGAGAAAAGTAAAAAAAAGTGTGGCGGGAGGGGTGGGGATGCAGGTTGGCTTCAGTAACTAGAATAGCCAGAAGCAGAGTAGAGCTCATTACACACTCAAGCGACAGCTTCAAGACCTGATTCCTCCCCGGCCCGTCCTCTCTCTCTCTTTCAGCTTCCTACTTTGACTTCATTTTCCGGCTTCACATGGTGGCCAGATAACTGCAGCCACTGGACTTTCATCAGCCTAGGTTTAAATTCAGCCAGGGTGCTTCCTCCCATAGCTCAAGCAAAAGCAAAAGCTGTGACTGGCTTCACTTAAGAAATTGCCCATCCTGAACCAACCACTTGGCTGCGGGAACACAGTCCTCAGTGCCAGAGCAGAGTTAGCGCCACCCATTAGGCACAGACCCAAAGAGGGGAAGGTGCGAGTCCCTCTGAGCAAAAACACAGATGTTCTTTACACCTTTTCCTGTCCAAGGTAAATCACTCCACTGAGGCCCCTCTTCTCATCTCCCTCCCCCACTCACTATATCCCCCTCTTCTTTATCTTCTTCTAAAACCTAATCACCCCCTTGAAACCTTCACCTTAATTTCTGGCACATCATCCATACCCTTCATGCAAGTGAGAAATCACTTTCTCCTCCTCATCTCCTAATCCAATGGGTAACCAATTCTCAAAGACTCCACATTCCACCTCCTCAGCTTCCTTTGCCAGTCTTCTTCCTCCCCAGCATGTGTGGCTCCCTTAGTTCAGGCCTCGGCACCGCTCCCGCCTGATTACCGTGACTATATCCACCATTGTCCCGGCCTCCAGTCTTGCACCACTCCAACCCATGCTCCATACTGTCACCACAATCTTCCTAAAGTTCAAGGCTAATCTCAGTCTCCTTTCTGTATCTATTTTAATGTCTCCTTGTTTCCTGCAGCATAAGAACCATCTTATTTCTGACCATGTTTATTACCCTATAGTTTAATCATGCCAACTACCTGCAATTTCCTAAATTTAGTAAGCTGTGTCTTACCTGTCCTTTGGTCACACTGCTCTCCAGACCGGACCTTACCTGTGCTACTCTGTGGCTTCAAGGGGCTCCCTTGCTCTACAACAGCTGGGAGAACAAGATTCAGCTAAGGGGTTTCTACTGTCTGAAACCTTCCTGAGGTACCCACAGGACTTCTTTCTTTGTGCCCTCTCTATACCCAACACACTTCTCTCTCACAGCACCTATAACACTTGACTGTACTTACCTGTTTACAGACTTGTCTCGTTCCTATGGTTCTCAAAAGCAAACATGGGTTAGCATCATTTGAAAAGCTCTGCAAAAATACAGATGCCTGAACCTCTACCACACTAAACATAACAAACCAGAAATAGGACCCAGGTACATATATGTGAAAAAGCTTCAAGATGATTAACATCACCTGCCCCATCTCTCTAGGTAAAAAGCACTCATAGATGACAATCTGCTTAAAGAAAACAATTCCTATTACATATACGCAGTTCTTCAAACTGTTCCCGGCAGCAGGGAAGCAATAAAGGTTAAGGAATGTAAGTAAGACTTACACACTGCTGTGAGCTACAGTCACCAAAATCACCCAACGGGAGAAAATGAACCATAACATACCATTTTAGGGCACTCCAAATAAACAAAATTTTTTTATACACTAAGTGGGGGAATGGGGAAAGGGACAGACAAAGAAATTACCTGAACCAGCATTTTCTCTGATAATCAAGAACGGATCATTATCCTATACGTTCAGTCACTGAAGCCAAGGATAAATGTTTCTAATTTTAGCTTCAAGGTCCTCTATGGTTATGAGTCAGACTCTAAACAGTACTTGCTACTTTTTAATAATGAATAAAATTAATACTGCCTTCTGCATAAGCCTTCTCTGTGGCAAAAATCAAGATACACGTGAAACACAACTCTGGTATGAATTAAATTTAGGCAATACACAAAGAAACATAATTACCCCTACATCAAATCCTACTTAATAAATACTTTCTGTCTACCTTCAGGGCCAGACCGTAGCTTAGACGTATTAGCAAGGTGAACAGGAGGCCCCGTGGCTGCCCTCAGGGAGCTGAGACACCAACACACTGCAGCTAAAGTACATTAGTAATGTTGCTCAAATTTACACTCAATAGAATTGAGACTACCAAATATTTACTTGTATTCCATCAGAACCTTTAAGTCAGATTAATATTCTTATCTTATAAAAATTTTTTAACAGCATACTAAGGAATTTTCTCGGTTTGAAACAGCATTATCAAAAATTTTCCTCTTCAAAAACTGAATAATGTGTGATCAGGCTTTAAAAAAACTAAAAGTGCCAGTGAACCAATTTAATTCACTATATTACACAGGAGTCTGAAATATTTTGCCGAAGGACCCAACCAAGCCAGAAGAGATGCCAATCTACATTGTAGTCAAAAATCGAGCTGATAAAACTTCCTAGATGTACGTAGAGTCTAAGTGTTCCTGCAGTTGCCTTTTTTTCCTAGTTGCATCATAAAAGCAAGGATCAAACAGAAAAACTGAAATAATACAGCAAAGACTTAAAAACTTTCCCTCAGTCAACATTTTCTATTCTTTTCCTCATTGAGACAGGCAAACTTAACACCAAGTTAAAAAGGAAAAAAAAAAAAACCTAAGAGGAACTTTATTTCTCTAAAATAAAAAATCTTTAACCAAATATACTTACACCTTCTGGGAAAAAAGCTAGAAAAATAAAGGATAAAATGTGAGAGTGGAAAAAAATGACCCTTTGTTGTATAAGAGAGTTAGTAAATCACTAGAATTCACAGAAGTTAAAGTTTTGTTTCTGACCCTCAAGTACAAACTCTCAGGCTGATGAAAGATAAAAACACAATAATTCAGATCACTAAAAGTAAATATCAAGGGCTTTTATTTGAACTGAAACTCTTTCGGCTTCGTAAGTGAACTGTCCCTCGATAATCAAGCCTGCCCAAGTTCCAGCAGCATTTCATTAACAAATTCATCACAACGTGCTCTCTGGGCCATCCCATTTTAAAATATGCACGTAATGAACACTGTACTGCAATAAAACAAGGCCATTTTTTAAAAACCCAAAGGCCCAACCACATTATGTAAATTTGAATTAAATGTATACATAAATCTGCCAATACCCAAAGCTCCTGCAAAATGCCAGCCAGCACAGTGGCCAGCATAAGAAAGATCAGAAATGCCCTTCTAGAGGGACACACGCTTTCCTCCTGGGGCCATCACATCAGAGTGAAAGCTACCGTCATCCATGCTGACTCCGCTATGAGCAAGAAACTACCAAATTCAGCCACATTTTAAAAGAATCTTTTTAAGCTTTTCTATGGCTGGAAATATTTTCATTCATTTTGCCACTTGTGGCTCAGTTATGAACATTCTTTTTTTTGGAGTTTGCAAAAAAGTGAAAAACCATGGCCAGCCCCGTGGCCAAGTGGTTAAGTTCGCACGCTCGACTTCGGAGGCCGAGGGTTTCGCTGGTTCGGATTCTGGGCTTGGACATGGCACCGCTCATCAGGCCATGCTAAGGCAGCGTCCCACATGCCACAACTAGAAGGACCCACAACTAGAATATACAACTATGTACCAGGGGGCTTTGGGGAGAAGAAGGAAAAAGAAAATCTTAAAAACAAAAAAAAAAGTAAAAAAACAGACCTAATAAAAGCTGTAACTTAACTACATAATTATACAGAATATAGATAATAATCTGGTTTGTGCTCTCAAATTACTGACAATGGAGTTTATTATGGTGCTGGTTCCCTTTCATAGTGAGAAAAAATTAACACTGATCACAGATTTGGGGATCTCAGGTTCCCCTACAAAACTTCGTCTTAGTGATTCCCACACGGGCTTCCTCAGCATGGAAAGCCATGTGGGAAGGAGTCTGGAGAGCACTTGGAAAAGCATGCCGAATTCCTCAAAGAAGCCTCTCAGGGAGGAATTAGTGGGGATGAATGTTTTGTAGGTATTTTCTACAAAGAAACTGCAAACATCTGTGTTTCTCGTCAACTGCAAAGATATAACACATGAAACCTGGACTCCTCGTTCTAAATATACTCTCTACAGAGGTCTGTTCAGATAATCCTAATGGCAAATAGCATGACCTTCATTTGTAGAAGCATTGAAAGGACCCTGTTATGAGATAAAAGATAAGAAAACACATTTAAAAACATGGAGAAAACTGCCAACCCTTAGTAAAGAAAATACATGTGATTGAAAAAACCAATACACAAAAAAGAAGAGGAAAAGTTTTAATATCTTATACCACATCTATTTTCTCATAATCCTTAACAGTAAAATACAGATAATTGAATTATTTCACATTTTGCACCGTGAAGCCTGTAACACATATACTGAGGGATGAAGAAAATCCCACTCTGCAAAACCACCATGTCAAGCAGGAGGCACAGCCTACAGTCAGACCAACAAGCTCCGGCTGTCAAACCAGGAGAATTGCCAAGAAGTATGACCTTTTCATGGAAAATGCCATTTTCCTAGTACCCAATATAGAGAGAACATGAAAGAAAACCAAAACAAAAATTTCCCATTAATATATTGAAACAATCTCTTCAAACTCTATTTACCGCCATATCGAGTAAAACACTGATAAATATTGGCCCTAATTTACTAAGGTACAAATGAATTCTAGTTTTAAATGTAAAAACCTCATAGTCAGCTCATGAGATTTTCTTATAATACCTCACATACAGACAAAAAATCTCACTATTATTATCTGAAACTTGTTAGTTAAATCTTTACTGATCTCTTGAGGAACACGATTCTGAAACTACTAAAATAACATATTAATTTGCTTTTAGGACCCTAGCAAAATAAAGTCTCTATATGTATATTGACTTTAATTTAGCCCAAACTGAACATTAGGAAAGGTAACAAAATTTGAAGAAATAACTTAGAATAAAGAAGACAGTGTTATTAAGATATATTTTTAAAATAATGCCCTAGGGTAAACTGAAGTATGTAATATATTCTGGGCCCTTAGGTTTTCTCTATTTATAAGATGACTAGAAATTTCTAGTTTGATCCACTCTGTTAATTTAACAAAGAAAGGCTTCCAGAGTCCACTGAAGCCCAGCACGCCCAAGGTCACAGAACGCCACAGACTGCATTTCTACTTTTCTTCCTCGTTCACGTCAACGTTCAGTCCAAAAGCAGTACCCTCTTAGGGGAATGAATGCTGACAATAAGCTAATTCTCTCAAACATAAGATCACGTTTTCCCTGATATTTTTGTGGTGACATCCTCAAGAACAAAAATACTACTAAGCATCATTTCCCACTCTTACCTAAAATTTAAACAACATAATTTAACTTCTGAGAAGCACCTACAACATTCTAGCTATACACAATTAAAACAAATAAGAATAAAAAGAAAACAATATTTCCCAAACCATGATTCCCGCTTTCTTTCTCCCTGACCCATGGTAGAAATTCACCAAAACTACGAGCATAATTCAAACACCCTGAACTAAAGATGAGTGTCCATCCATTTGTTCTTCATCTCATATCCTTTTCTCTTCTTTGTTTTCTGGAAAGAAAATGACAGAAAAGATTGCCCAGAATGACAAATAAGGTCAAAATACTGCTAACAAAAGCAGACATGCTAGGAAATATACCAAAAAGGTGGACACATACAAGAATTTGATCATATAAATAACGCTTTTTCACTGAAGCCTTTGCATTATTCTATGCAAACAAGAATAACATGTCAATTACAAAGGTAAACACAACCCCTGTAAATAAAATGAGTATCTACCATCTGACAGGAAGGAAGGGACAAAGGTAACAAAGGGCACCTTGCAAATTATGACTTTCATTCTTTCCTGGCTCATCACAGCGCTCCACTACACACACAAGGCCCACCCTCACCCAGCGGGATCAGCACCCTCATCCCCCAAGACTGCCCCTTCAGTCACCCACACCAGTGGCCAGACCTCGAAGACCATCATCACTCAGAACTGTGCCTCCTCTAACACTTGAAACTCTCTCAGCACAACCCCACTCCTCCTGGATCTCTCATTACCCCCAGTGAAGACCTACTCTCCAACTCATCCAGACCTCCTGTCCCTCCATTTTCCCCCAGACCATCAATTTGCTCCTGTCTTCACTTCCTTCTCAATTCCAGAGACCATGGGGTCCATTAATGACTTTCCTGTCAACACTTTCTACTCCCTTGCTTCCTTGTCCTTCTGCTGTACAGCCCAACAAAACCCCCAATCCTGAAGGATTCCATCTGACTGCCGCCTCCACTCATAAACCTTGGGCTGCCAAACACCATTAGAAAAACAAAACAACAGAAGGCACACCCCTACAGGCTGGTCTCCCATGGCCCAGCAAGTTTCCTCATAAATCTCTCTTTAGAACCCAGATTTCAATGGGTGGAGGTGGGAATTACAGGTGTACAGCAGAGGAAGGGAGTTGGGGAGTTTATATTACGTTCAAAGAAGCTCGGAGGTAAGAGGAAGGAAAAGGCTGGTATGTAGAGGGAACAGAAATAAAGGAGAAGTCAGCACGCTGAGGTTTAAGAGGTCTGGTAACTGGGGCAAGTTTGGAGGCAAGGGGAAGATGAAGGATGTCAAACATTCCTACAGAGGCAGAAAGAAATGGATAGGATCCATTGCTTCAAATTTGACAAAAATAATATATTTGCTTCAATAATACAAGTTAAATGAAAAGGGTTTATCTCCAATGCAACCCAGAGTTTAAACTCTTGCATAGTAAAAGCCCAAACTCTGAAATCAGAGCACCTGGGTTTGAATCCCAGTTCTAGCTGAGTTATTTCATCTTTCTGTACCTCCGTCTCCTCATCTGTGAAATGAGGATAATCACAATGCCTACATAATAGGGTTGTGAGAATTAAGAGTTACACACAGAACATACAAAGCACTGGAAAAATGACTTAGCACATGATAAGCACCATATTAAATGTTAATCCTTATTCTATTTAGATACTCTTGTGTTCATTTAGTACTACAAAGAATGTACTGGACTTCCTCCATCCCTCTATCCCCAACCTAGGTCCTAGTGTCCTTCAGCTCTGGGTCTTCTTTGAAAAGTCTTTCCTGAATCTCCCTTTCCCTCCTCCTCACAAACAGCTGGGTTAAGTGAATCTCTTCTAGCCTTCCACAGCATTTACGCCAGGCTATTATAATTTTCAGTTGATTCACCTGTGTCCCCCATCCCCAAACAAACTGTGAGTCCTTCCAGGATGGGAGCTATCTTTTCTGATTAAAGTTCAGGGGATTAAGAAGAAGTGATGTATGCAAATCAGTATAACATGGTACCTGACAGGTATTAGACAATAAATGTTAAATAAACAAATAAATCAGTCATTCTAGCCTTAGATGATTGTTGTGTGCAAGAGAGCAAAACAAGTCCGTGTACTAACTTAATGCCGGTCTATCATTTACAAATGTGTTGCAGTTAAACACTTAGGTTACAAAACCTAACTGCCCCCTGAGTTCTTAAAGAGCCCACACTCAGAGGAATTCCCAGACACCACAGGAACCGACACAAACTTCTTGCACTGTTTTCTAAGTTCAGTACAGAGGCACATTACTCACACAACTAAGTCTTTCCCAAAAAACCTTGATAACGGGTTAAAAGAAGTAAAACTATTACATCCTCTGTAAAGGAAAATATACACCTTGCAACTACACTCGTCTTTTCACAAACCACAGGTCATTATATTACCAGAGAATGAAACTTCCCCTCACTGGTGATCAGACCTGACTAGCATCCGTGGTTGCTTCCCTCTCTGCATACAACCCTAGGAAAATGAACGAGAGCAACATCTGAAGAACACTCCAAATCCGGCCGGCTGTGCGGGAGAAGTGCTCTACCTGTACTTTCTGTTTAAGTTCCCTTCTTCAAGCACAGCTTTTCAAACATATGTATGTAAAACGTGTATCAAAGCCAAGCTATTCTTCCTTTTATTTTCCAATAAATCATAAAGATACATTTTACTTACATTATTGACCAACAGAACTCCTACCCAATTTTTAACAGTATGGTACAGCATGTATACTGGATCGTCATATGACGGACAGAAAAAAAAAAAGAACCTAAAAACAATTCATTGTTCCAACTACTAAGATAGAAGCCTAATAAGTACTAGGTCAAAACTGAAATTCAATTGGAAATGTAGTAGTTTCAGAAATTTTGAAACAATAACAAAAGGAGAAGGAGGAAGAGGAGATCTGGAAGAGAGAAAAGTTGGGGGGAGAAAAGGAAATCTGAGTAAAGATCAAAATATATCCACTGTTTCGTGAGGGTCCTTTAGAAACTCCAACTCTTCCATCTCTCAGGCAGTCAGGGACCCTAAGCATCGGATGTCAGTGCATTCTCTCCTCCTGGTAATGAGAGGGAATTTCAATGACTATGACAAAATCTGCTTTGTGTTTTCATGACAGCTATCATATGCTTCAGAGACTTCTTCCTGTCATGTTTGTGTTACTTCCTAAAAGATATTGCTATAAAACAGCTATGTAATAAATATGTAATATTAAGATCCCTCTTTCAGAAAACGAGGTCCATAAAAAGGAGAGGCTTTCCTTGTCTCATTTTCACTCCCCAGGTCCAAGATCTTACTCAAGAGAATAACTTTTTAAGGAAGGTACTATTTCCCACACATATTTCATCAATTTAATATATTGTCCACCTTAGCAGTTAAACTTGAACTTTGATCTCAGGGCCGCTTCAACACTCTTAAAGATGGCCCTGTGTAGGCAGATTTCTAAGATGGCCCTCAGTGATCCCCAACTTTTGGTATTCATGTCCTTGTGCAGTCTCCTCCCCTTGAACATGGGCTGGACCAAGTGATTTGCTTCTAACAAACAGAATATTGCAAAAGGGATGAAATACCATGACTGTGATTAGGTTACAAAGGCTGTGACTTCCGTCTATACTCCTTTCTCGCCAGTACGCTCTCTAGCTCTTCTTGTGTGCTTGCTCTAGTGAAGCAAGCTGGAGAAGCCCACCTGGTAAGGAGCTGAGGGCAGCCTCCAGCCAACTGCCTGAAAGGAACCACTGCCAGTGAGCAACTGAATCCAGCCCACAGCCATATGAGTGAGCCTGGAAGCAGACCCCCCCCCCCAGGGAACCTTCAGATGAGACCACAGTTCTGGCCAACATCTTGGCTGAAGCCTTTTGACAGACTGAAGCAGAGGACCCAGCTAAGCCATGCCCAGAGTCCTGACCCACAAAACTCTTCCTCTTCCTTTACATGCTATCCTCTAACCTAAGATGCATTCCCTATTCCAAAACTCCAGAGCCCATCCATCTCACACTGCTCCAGACCTTCCAGTCAGCAAGCCTTACACTGGGAGGACCTTGTGACAGCGCAAGCATCCAGGGCTCAGGATTCTCAGGGCCAGGATGGGTAGGAGACTTGCAATATGATATAGAACACAAGCAGACACAGGGAAACTCTACTCTGGTTCAGTTATGGAGGGCAATACGGACAAGAGGGTAAAAGAAGAAATCGTTCTGTGAAGTGGCTGCTAAGAGCTGTGTCTTTACTATGCCTGCCCGCACATCTGTGGTAGTGGACATGATGCCAGTCACACGGGACGTGTCCAAATGAAGACTGTCAATCCTGAAACCAACTCAAGAAAACAGTTTAATGAATATTTATTCAGTATTTATTATGAGCTACCTACTGTGCTAAAATGAGGTACTAAAATTAACAAAACTTGGATATTACCCCTAAGGAGCTCAAAGTCTAATGACTGCCTTAGATTAGAGAACTGAAGAAGAAAACTAAAGAAAATCTACTGTGTAAAGAATAAAAATTCCATGTAACATTAAACAGGGTGTTGACTTTGTTGTTTTATCTGGTATCAATAAATTAGTGTTCCACAGTTTATTGCTTATCCGTTGACATTTTAAAATCAAATGAGCTTTCTTTTTTTTTTTTGGTGAGCAAGATTGGCCCTGAGCTAACATCTGTGCCAACCCTTCAACGTGCCTATTTTTGGTACCTGGGATGCCTCCACAGCATGGCTTGATGAGTGGTGTGTAGGTCCATGTCCAGGATCTGAACCCCCAAATCCTGGGCTGCTGAAGTGGAGCAAGCAAACTTAACCCCTACACCACCAGGCCAGCCCCAAAGGAGGCTTTTCTAATATGGATAATCATTTGCTTTGTATGTTTGTAAATTTGCATGACACATTAAAAATTATAGCACTTGTTCATACTTGCCTTTTTTTTTTGGAGGATGATTAGTCCTGAGTTAACATCTGGGGCCAATCCTCCTCTTTTTGCTGAGGAAGACCGGCCCTGAGCTAACATCTGTGACCATCTTCCTCTCCTTTATATGTGGGACGCCTGCCACAGCGTGGCTTTTTGCCAAGCAGTGCCATCTCCGCACCTGGGATCCAAACCGGTGAACCCCGGGCCACTGAAGCGGAACATGCACACTTAACTGCTGTGCCACTGGGCCGGCCCCATACTTGCTTTTTTACTATGAAGGTTCCAAGTCATCAAAAGATTTGAAAATATTAAGAAGAAATAGCTTATATAAAATTACAGATGTCAGGGTGGGGAAAAAAGAATTTACGGATTCTAATTTCCAGGGAATGTGCTTAGCAATTTATGTACATTATCTCATTTAATTCTAAACACAGCTATGTGAAGAAGGATTTTTACAGATAACTTCTCAGAGCCTAGGTTTCCATAAGTGCCTAAAATAATGCCTAACACACAGTAAGCACTGACATATTTGTTGAACAAAGAAAGTCACTGTTCAGGTATTCGAACATCAATCTGTCAGATTCCTGGGCCCGTATTCTTAATTACCATGCACCAACACCCCAGGTTAAAATAGGAACTAGAGATGAAAGTAGAGCAGGTGAACATGAGCTCCTCAGTGGTACTAAAGAACAACAGAAACTATCTCAACTAACAGACACTTCCTCAAAATCCAGCCAAGTCAAATCAAGACAGAATTCATTATGGGAGACTAAGGAAAAAGAGACAGAGAGGGAGACTACACCTGCATGTCTGCATGTCAATGTGTATGATTCATACATCCTTTTCTGAATTTTGTCTATACATGTACAGAAATAATATTTATCCTATGTAAAAGCAGACATCATAAACATATCACTATATCTGAAGTATTTCACAGCAAAACAATTAGCACAAACTCTTGAAAGTTTTTCATTTTTGTTACTTTGCTAGTAAAATACAAGTAACGATTCCAAACGTGAAAAGTTGGATTCATATAAATCGGTTAAGCTGTAGCTCCTGATTTGGGTTAATTTTACATAAAGGGTAAAGAAATAATAGTTAAGCTATGGAAGAAAGCATACATTTGTTTTCTCATCTATCTCAGGACAAAATCTAGTCACTTCTCTAACTGGACCATCCTGTGAGACGTGCTGAGACATGGACCACTTCCACATGCCACCATCCTGAGAAAGCAGGTCTCAAATCTCTCTGTGGCTGGTTCGGATCCCGGGTGCGGACATGGCACCGCCTGGCAAAAGCCATGCTGTGGCAGGCATCCCACGTATAAAGTAGAGGAGGATGGGCATGGATGTTAGCTCAGGGCCGGTCTTCCTCAGCAAAAAGAGGAAGATTGGCAGCAGATGTTAGCTCGGGGCTAATCTTCCTCAAAAAAAAAAAAAACCTCTGTAATTTGGGTTCTTACACCATCCGCTTTTCATCTGTTTTCAAACACCAGCTCTAACAGTCTTTTAGAATCATCAAGGGCAAGCAGCTCTTCCGTGAGGGCCAGAACAGAAAACTGGTATCCACACTTTCCAGAGGAATCCACGTCCTATTGTTTCTCTTCCATCACGGCCCAAAGCCCTGGAAGTTTCCCTCTTGGCATTTCCTTCGTCACCAGACAGGCGGAACAACTCAGAAGTGATACCTCAACTCCAAAAACAAAAAGCGTTACAACTGGTATTTCTTATTTCATCCACAATGTCCACAATACTTTATAAAAGTGGAAAAGAGCAAGCAGCACTTAAATGCACACTTCTCTCTAAAAATATTTTACCACCCAACAGATAACTTTGTTTCCAAAGTCTTGAAAAATCAATTGACAATAACAAAGAATTTCTGCTATAAATATCTTCCTTAACCAACCAAATGTGGATGTCAACTAAAGTTAGCTGAAAACTGGAATGAACACCCTTGAATTATTTTAAACTCAGTCTACTACTTTCTAGTTATGTTAACTTTGAGAAATTCCACACCTTACCTGTGCCTCAGTGTGAACATCTACAAAGAGACACGATGACAATATTGGTGTCTTTGTGTTGATGTGAGGATTAAAGGAGCTAATTCATGGACACCACTTAGAACAGTGCTTGGCACATGGGCTAACACAAACTTGATAACTTGTTATTTTCTATCACCCAGAACTATTCCATGTTAAGCTAATATTGCCAACTGAGTAATTAAATTTTTAGCTCAAGCAACAAACCTTGCTGTCCACTTATTTATCCATAGCAAATTTTGCTTTCAAATTCTTATAACAGCATCACTTCATCTGTTCAAGTAACTTTTTGTTGACATCACTACCTTTACAGCCCAGCAGTAGCTAGAAGCAAGGAGATTTCTGATTCCTTCTTTTTAAACAAAATATTTAGTTATTTCACCAGGCACAAGAAGAAAGCTTCTGTAGACCATCTGGAGAAATGACAAATGGTATACAAAAGGAAAGATGAAACTGCTAAGGTTTTTGGTTTACACTGGGCAATGAGTAGCAGATGAGTAAAACAGAAGAGAAGGAGAGCTGGTTAACTGCTATCTCCTGGGTGACAATTTCATTACAAAACAAGGAGTCCCTAACGCAAAAGGTCCAGACGTTGAGTTCTGAATCAGAATGGTTATGCCCATAAACATAATGTTGAAAAACTCTAGGGAAGGACTTCAAACCACTGCAAAAAAAAAACCTTCATCAGGACAGCAGATGCATTTATTAAAGACGTCTGTGCAGGAGCACAGGAAAAAGTGAGTTAAAGCAACAGATGAGATGCTTATCTTGGAACAAATTAACAATCACTACGCAAGCTTAGGCAACGCACAAACCCAAATCATTTACCTGTTGTCCTGCACATTAAATCAGAAATGGCAGGAATCCCTTCTCTACTTAACTATTTCATGACTTTAAATATTTTTTCCTCCTTTAAAGCAATAAAATTACCAAGTATATTTTAAAAACCACTCCTAAATTACCTCTAAAGCATGGCCAGTATTCATTTCAACTCTGTTCTTTTCCCTAACAAGTTAATACTCCACCACCCCACCAAAAGCACACATTTTCCAACTTCTTCAACCTTTTGTTGTTTTTTTCCTAACTTGAGGAAAGCTATCTTTACAGCTGAGGCTCTTAACCAGGGCTCAAATGTTTATATTCTCACTCTACGTGAAGTGCCCATTCATACACTTTGACTATTTTTCTACTGGGCTGTTTGTCATTTATTAGTAATGTCTAAGAGTACTTAACATATTAAGAAAAATTAACTATCTTTCATATAGGCTATTTTCTCCCACGTATTACTACATAACAATTATATTTGTAGAGTTTTTTGGCAGGCAGAACCTTAAATATTTTACATAGTTAAATCTATCAATATTTGCCTTTACGGCATCGGAGTTGTGTCATGTCAAAAAGCTTTTCCATCCCTAAAACCAAGTAAAAATTATTCTTACTTTTGACTTAGTACTTTTCTGAGTTTTTCTTTAAACATTCAAATCTTTAATCTCTCCAGAACCCACTTTTGTCTATGGTATAAGGTGTGACCCTGACACACAATTTTTTTTTCAAACGGATGGCCAACTGTCCTAATACCACCTGGACCCTCTACCTAATGTCCATTTCAGTCATTCCAGGCTCCTAACTCTGGTTTATGCTGACAGGAAACTTTCACATCTGCATTAAAGGGATCACTTTTCAAAGCACATTGTTGTTCAAGGGGCTATGTATTCTGCTTCTAGCGTTCCCAGCACCTGCTAGGATGAAAATAAAAGGGAAGGGTGGAATGGGAGTATCAAATTCAACTACGATGCCAAAACATAGCCATTAAGCCACCAGAGCAGTTACTAGGTGTGTGCACACCTGTAGTACGCACTAAAATTACCACCGGAATCGCCGCCTACGGCCAGCACTTTCAGGTATGTTCCTTTACTCTGACGAAGCAGTGCAAACGATTTAAGAGAGGCATTGTACAGACTATAACTGGGAATTAAGTAGGCCTTACCAGCACGGCAAACAAGAACACAGTCAACTTGAGACTCATGAATAATCCAGATTTCAACATTTTCCCCTTATTTAAAAATGCCTTTTAAGTAGACGAACCTAGTATTCTCTTTCCGTCAGTGGCAAACAATGTTTTTAGAGGACAGTGTGCCTGGATTAAGAATAGGAAAGGGAAGCTTAGAGAACAAAAATTTTCAGGATGTGCCCTGCAATGTTCAGGGCAAAACTCACCCCAGCCAGCAGAGAAAGTATGTCCTGACTATTAGCATAATTAATTCCTTGGCCTTGACCGAGGAAGAGCCATTAAGCAACTTTCCTGATTATAATTTGGCTTCTTCTAAAATGAGACAACATACTGCTGAGTGGCCAAGAATTCTAGTCCACTTCACAATTACAGTTCTCATAATCGGTTTACAGGTTAACACAAACAGGCATTGTTTCTATTTCTGTCTAGCCTGTATTTGGTTAGCAAGAGTCAGTTGCCTTGAACTTGATTACCTGCAAATATGGTAACGCAACCGAGTTTCTGAGAACCAGGCCTGCCATGGAACCTGCCAATGTAGTACTACCTTTAAGGGCCACCTGAGCAGCAGACGCAGTGCAGCCCAACATCAAGTCCGAGACTTCTTGATAGCCCACGCAACGCCAGCAACTTTCTGCACGAACGTGACCAAAGCAGACACACTTCCTATCCTACTGGAGTCTATAATCAATAAAAAACTGAGAGGGGCTGGCCCAGTGGCGTAGTGGTTAAGTTCACATGCTCCACTTTGGTGGCCCGGGGTTCATGGGTTCAGATCCTGGGTGTGGACCTACACACCACTCATCAAGCCATGCTGTGGCAACGTCCCACATACAAAATAGAGGAAGAATGGCAGAGATGTTGGCTCAGCAACAATCTTCCTCAAGCAAAAAAAGAGAGACTGGCAAAAGACGTTAGCTCACAGCCAATCTTCCTCAGAAGGGGGGGAAAAAAGCTGAGAGAAAGAACAGTTATGGAGGATTGCGTAAAGGATATGCAATATCTCCATCCTTCTAATTATTCCAAAATCTCTTCCCCTTTTAAGCCAGACCGTGTTTTGAATCATCCCCACCTCCCACCATCTTAAGTGCCTTTACTGAAGGTACACCAGTACGATGCATTTGGCATGAGATAGGCACTATGAAGTTTGTCGGTGCATCCACAGCAGGACTACTGTGAGGTCACTGTTCATTCCATTACATGGGGTCCTGTTCATAGGGCCTCCAAGGAGAAATTTCCTTCTGATCTTAGTGTCAGGAATTGTGTTTTTCTTAAAACAAAAGTTTGTTTGCTTTCAAATGTTATGAACATAAATTGACGAGGTTTCTTTCTCGCACCATCTAATATGAAGCTTAGAAAAATATCTGTGCCCCACTGAAAGCAAATATTAAATTTTTAGATTAGGCCTTTTATTTTATTTTACACTTTTTTTTGTATTTCTTGCTATAGTTTACAAATCTCTATAAAACATCTTAAATTTTGGAGGGGACAAAATGAACCAAACGGATACATAAAGTTTGCATTAATGCATCACAGGGAAAATTTTCTTTTTAAATTTAAGGAGTCAGGAAAAAAGTTACATGAGAGGGAAGATGAAGGAAGTCACATGAGAGAGGAAGGATTTCAAGAATATTATATATGGATTTAAAAAATAAAAACCAGTCACCCTCAGTTAACTGGGCAAATACAGAAGGGAAATTAAGAATAGAAGGGGAACAGAGGAAGATCAGAGAAGATCCCAATCTTTTAATTTATAGAAATTAGAGGGGCCAGCTCCATGGCTAAGTGGTTAAGTTCACGCGCTCCGCTTCAGCAGCCCAGAGTTTCACTGGTTTGGATGCTGGGTGTGGACCTAGCACCACTCATCAAGCCATGCTGAGGCGGCGTCCCACACAGCAGAGCCAGAAGGACCTACAACTAGAATATACAACTATGTACTGGTGGGCTTTGGGGAGAAGAAAGGAAAAGAAAAAAGATTGGCAACAGATGTTAGCTCGGGCCCAATCTTTTTAAAAAAAAGAAGAAAGAAAGAAATTAGACCAATGGTTGCAAAAAATAACTTTGTGTAAACTTAATCAAATGTATTTTATGGTTAAAATTACATACAATATTTAGAAATATTTATCATTCCATAGGCATCACTCAAAATGGTAAAAACATGGTCATAGTTAATAAAGAAAACATAAAAACTGCTTGATAAAAATGGCCACAAGGGTACTCACCTGGAAAACAGACTGTCAGTGTGACCTGTTTCTTACCTGAGCTCTTCCCCCCCAGACATGAGGAAAATCCCTATGCGCTGCAACAACCTGAGCCCACTGACGTCTCAGCTTTCTAAATAACCCAGCATAGCCTAGGCAAGTGTTTCAACTCCACAACATGCATGAGCATGTTTTTGCTAGACAGCCTCTCTCCTTCAAGGTCACTGTCATCTTTCCTACTCACCAAGGGACTTCACAACGCTGTCACTGCTGTATGTCAACCCTGGTTCACACATAACACCAGTGAGCCATCTCCACTCAGAAGTTAAATTACCTTCCTCCTTATTGTCAGCCTCCTGAAATGTCTTGCTCCCCATGCCCCAGAGAATCCTAAGCTTGCTGGGGAGTTAGACCCCAGTTCAATCTAGCACTGAAAAGATTTTAGGTTGAGTCCTGTCAGTTCCAAGTCCTTCGATAGTAAATAAACTAGACTAAATAAGCTAGAATGCCCAAACTGCATTTTGTCTTTCCCTTCCGACTTTACTCCTCCCCTCCTGCCTTTACTTCTCCCCTCCCCAACGGGTGATTTAAAAAAATCACTAAAACGTCTTAAGAGCAGGCAGAGTCAAAAATTATGCTCACTCTACGTCCCCTCTGCTAAAAGAAGCATTTTTGTGCAAGGGTAAGGTACAGCTCTGCTCTCCAGGACCACAGCACCACGGCTGACCTGTCCCTGCCCAGACTCTGTGCCCATCGCCTCTCCATGAATGAGCAGTAACAGTTGGCTGCAAGGAAAGCATCCAGCTACCAAGAGGGTAAACCTCTAGCATTTACTGGTTACCAAGCAGGGTCAATGAGAGATCACTTAGAATATGCAGACACTTTTGCTGATCATTTTTTATTCTTTCAAAAATGCACTATTTCTTTTAAACTATGGTTAGTCTGCACACAAGTTGGCTCCAGATAAGCAAGATTTGGTTGTCATTGAAGCTCTGCTAAGTGGACAGGAAATTAGCTACAGACAAGGGAAAGAGGGCAAATGCATAGCCGTCACAGGCAAGAGAACCCTGGCAGGAAGGACACCCCATAAAGGCAAGCCCTGTGACTGCTATGACCACAAACTTAACACAGCACAGGGCCCCACAAACTGCAGGCATTCAATAAATATTTGCTATGAATATAGTGTTAAGTGAAAGAGATTATTCTTTCATAAAGTACTATAAAGAAGCTAAATTAACTAGCCCATTGGCCCACAGCCAGTAAGTGGTAAAGCCAGGATTCAAACCTACGTCTGTCTAGTTACCAAGTTGGCGCTCTTTTCACTTCGAATGTGCTTCCTGTATCGGGCAAGCGACAGGCCAAGGACCTTTGGTGGGTACTCAAAACCACAGGACAAGTATGCTGTATCTTCCTGGAAAGCAAATTTTACTCCAAGTTGATAACTTTAAATATTTCACATATAAAACAAACACCAATATATTATGAAAGAGAATAAAGAATTCATAATTAATAATTTTAGATGATATGGGCCATCACGTTTTCATTTTGTGATAGCTCCAGGCGCTCTTGAGGATACAAGTTCATTCTCCTCTGCTACTAGACATACACTGATAGAAGAAAATCCGAGAATCAAAAAGCCACTCAATAAATACTTATTGGGCACCAAATACCTACTAAGCATGTGTTAAATATCAGGAAAGAAATGTAGTCCCTGACCTCACAGAGCTTAAACTATTCTAAAAAAAGAAACAAGTCAACCAATTAATAAAAGTGCTAAGATAGATGCCTAGATCCACAGAAACAGAGGAAAGGTATCTAACTCAGACTCTGTACTCATTTGGGGGGAATTGGGGGCGGCTGTAGGGAATGTTGAAGAGTTCCCAGATGGTCACCCAAGCTCTGCTCTCATCCCTAAGCTGCTTCCTGAAAGAGGTACAGCAATTAACTAGATGGGGGGAGGGACTCATGGAAAGAGAATATTTAAGAAGTTATCAATTTTCAGGAAAACCGCAAGTATTCTTCTGAAAGGGCTCGAACCAGTGCAACATAATCAGAAAAAGAAATCACTGTTTTACATTATATTTGAAAAATATACAGAAAACGAAATTAAAATTTAATAAGATGCCCAGCTTATAGTAAAAATATGAAAATTAAAATATCTTTCATCTATCAACATGGCAAAAATTTAAAAGAGATTGTGCAGAAACTGACCCTTTTAAATACTATAGATAAAATATATACTGTAGACAAAAATATAGAATGGTACCTCTCTCAAGGGCAATTATGACAACATGTACAGAATTTTTAAATGTGTAAATCTTTTATCCTACAATTCTATTCCTAAGAATTCATCTCTAAAAAATAAAACACTTTAGACGGATGCTTATAACTATGGAAAAATATCTAACATACATCAAAGGGATCAAGTGAACACGTTAGCGCATCAATACAATAAAATACTGTACAACTGTTAAAATGGACGAGGTAAACTGTGGAAGGATTTTCATGAAAAATTGTTAGGTAAAAATGGCAAGCTAGGCTAGCTTCTGAAGAACTGAAACCTGCAGACACGTCAATATTTTCCACTTTTATAAGATAAGAAAAGTGAAAACTGCCTGTCTGCTGACCTCACTGGGCCTCTCTTGTGAACCAAATGACCCTTGACCAGCCACGGCCACCCTGACTAATAATTCGACAATCAGTTTATCATTTGTTATTTATGCAACTAGAAGACATTCAACTAAATAAAGTTCAGAGATCCTAAAAAAAAAAGAAAAAAAAAAAAAAGGTCAGCCTTGAAATTACCCAGAGGTTATACCTAGGCAAACAAAAAAGATAGTTTACTTTAGTTACCTGGGTAAATCCTAAAGAACACAGAGCCATGCCAAAAAAAAAAAGGGGGGCTGGTTATATCACAAGATATACACTATGATTCCCTTTTAAATTACGTGCACCAGTGGGAATGTGCATCTGCACACATACACAAAAGCACATTCCAGGAAAGAGCTCAATAACTGACCCGGCCTCACACTGGTCCTTAGAGCAGTGGGTAACGATTAAGATGGGATTCCAGTATCACGAGCTGGCAATGGCTCTGACACTATAGTCTAATCCCCTGAAATCACACCATGATTTCTTCCAGCAATACTCATAAAATTGTTAATTCGGCTTCTGAGGCTATAGTGATGTTTACGATGTCTCTCATAATATCAGAGGATTTTCACCAATTCCTTTCTAACAGTGACTGGTATGCTGAGTGCATATATATTACAGTCTGCAAACAGAGCACCTCGGCACGAGGAAGCACTCAGAGCAGCAGACACGGGGCGCCTCAGCAAGGGTGTGCAAAGAAAAATATTTCAGACACAAACAGTGTAACAACTAAACAGGGTCATACAGGGCATGATAAACAAGTAATGACTGGGAACACCATTAAATGACTGACTTCTCACCAGAAACAATAATCAACTGTCATGTTTCCTCAATTGAAAGCTACACAGCTGGTTTAACAGCAGCTTGGTGGGGAGAAGGGGGTGGGAAACAAATCCATTGTGTTTTCCTGTATATCAATTTTAAGTCACAACTCACTTGAGAAACATTAAAATATTTTAAACACATGTTAATGAAAATAACACATAAACAGAGTAAGTCCTAATTTCCTATCTAGCCAACTGGGTGACGAAAAAATACAAATGATGCCCCAAATGAAAATTATCTAGATGTTAACATCTGCAAATAGCTTCAGTTTAAAATATAATTCTTAACAGAAATACAAAATGTTCAGGATTTATGTTCAGGAACAGCAATCTGTATACAAATAGCTTCAAAATATTTTTATGGTCAACATCTGGAGAGGCCTGAAAGCTAGGTTAACATTAGATCTGGTAATCAATTGTCCATCTTCCAAACTGCAAGCTAGAGATGAGCGCAGGACTGATTCTAAAGCACACGGTCCGGGCCTCGGAACTGTCTAAGAGCATTAAGGATAAACTCAGAAACAACAGTTGCTAAATACTTCACCATTCAGCAGACTTGAAGCAGAAGTTAACGGTCACAAGCATGACAATGCTCTTAATTGCCTACTGCCATAACTGAAATAGGTCAGAGACCTAGGTGTGCCACTCAGCCTCTTTAAACGGCAGTTTTCTCACCTAAAAGATGAGGATGATAACTGTACACACCTCATGGGTCACTGTGAAAATTAATATGAAAATGCATGTAAAGCATTTAGTATAGTAACTGGCACAAAGACCCAATAAATGTTATTCATTCCGTTGTCACTAGAAATTAATACATTTGTTGGAAGGTATGGAATCTCTTCCACAAATTTTGCCTGTGTATTTGGACACAGATCATGAAAATAGCCTCATAATTTGAAAATCATCTTCAGCTCTTCAGCTAAATCTTACTCTTCCTGGACCAGCCAGGCCAAACTTCAGTTCCTTGACAGGGCTGTGTCTTCACTGGTTCAGGAATTATGTATAGTGTTCCCTTTGCTTAGAACATTTTCAACTCCACTGCCCACTCCCAGGCCTGGCCTGACGAAGGGCAGCCATCCTTCAAGTCTCCACGCAAACACCACTTCCTCAGGGAGTCCTGCCCAAATCCTCTTGTCCAGATGAAGTGTCCCTATTTTACGCTTATGTCCCCATCTTATTCAGAGTACTCTGAAGCTCCCATATTTTACTCAATTAACAGTGTTATTTAATGTTATGACTTGCCCAACAGATCATAAGCTATGAGAAGGCAGAGACAGTATCTGTCTTATTCACCGCTCTATCTCCAGTGTGAGCTGCATGGCAAGCAATAGAAGCAGCTCTACAAATATTTACTGAATTAAATGAATGCAGAAGAATTAAAACCACAATGAGACATTACCTCAAGCCTGGTGGAATGGCCATTATCAAAAAGAACAGAGATAACAAATCTGGCATGGATGTGGAGAAAAGGGAAGCCTTCTGCACCGTTGGTGGGATTAAAAATTGGCACAGCCACTCCGGAAAAGAGTATAGAGGATCCTCAAAAAATTAAAAATAGAACTACTTTATGATCCAGCAATTCCACTTCTGGGAACATATCCAGTGGTAACAAAAACATTAACTCCAAAAGCTATCTGCACCTCCATATTCACAGCAGCATTATTTACAATAGCCAAAACATGGAAATAACCTAAGTGCCCATCAGTGGAGGAATGGATAAAGAAGTCGTGGTATATATACACAATAGAATATTATTCAGTCATAAAACCAGGAAATCCTACCATTTGCCACGACACAGAAAGACCTTGACAGCATTATGCTAAGTGAAATAAGTCAGACAGAGAAATACAAATACTGTATGGTCTCACTTATTTGAGGAATCTATAATTTAAAAAAATTTTAAAATAAACCAAACTCACAGAAAAAGAGATCAGACTTGCGGTTATCAGAGGCAGGGGGTAGGAAGAGGGGGAAGAGAAGAAGGTGGTGAAAAGGTACAAACTTCCAGTTATAAGATAAATAAACACTAAGGATGTAATGTACAACATGAGGACTATAGCTAACACTGCTGTATAACATACAGGAAAGTCGTGAAGAGAGTAAATCCTAAGAGTTCTCATCACCTGGAGAAAAACTTCTTTTTTTTCCCTTTATTCTTTTCTTCTTTCTTTTCTTTTCTGGTGTCTATATGAGAAGGTGTCTATTTGAGAAGCTGAACCTATTGTGGTAGTCATTTTACAATATATGTAAATAAAATCATCATGCTGTATTACAGCGATGCACGTCACTTCTCAAGAAAACTGCAAAAATAACTAAATAAATGCAGAAGGACCTGTTAGGTTGGTTAATGATAATTCAGTTCATGCTCACATTTGAGAACTACTGCAGCTCCTGATAAGCCCACTGTCGTTGTTCAATCACATTCTAGTAAGACACTTCAAGTTTAAAATCTAAGTACCACCTTTCTGGGCTACCCATTTCATACGATTTAGCTCTGCTGTTAAGACAGGATCAAGCCTACCATGCTCTATACGCAGTGTTAACATTTCTATTAAAATGGCATGCAGGGGGTTGGCACGGTGGCCGAGTGGTTAAGTTCGCACGTGCCGCTTTGGCGACCCAGGGTTCGCCAATTTGGATCCTGGGTGCAGACCTACACACCGCTCATCAAGCCACGCTAAGGCGGCGTCCCACATAGAGGAACTTGAATGACTCACAACTAGGATCTACAGCTATGTACTCAGGCTTTGGGGAGGGAAAGAAAGAGGAAGACTGGCACCAGATATTAGTTCAGGGACAAAAAAAAAAATGGTATGCAGACGAAAGCCAAGCTACTCAAAGCATCGGTGGCATTTACTGATCTCCACCCTAAAGATGTTTCTGAAGAATTCCACAGCTTAAAAAGAAAAAAGAGTATGAAAAGAATCGACAATTTATCAATGAAAATCTTACGGGCCAGAAAAGTGAAGCGATTTGTTCAGCATCAGAAGCTAGATCTAGAGCTTAAAAGAAACTCAGGACCCAAGGTTCCTGGTTCTCAGTTTGTCTTTCCACTCTAGAGCCTCTCTGGCCCACTGACAACTGTTGTTCAAGACATTCTAAGGAATAATCTTGAAATGCAACAAATAATCATTCAATGCTACCAAGTCGTTTGTAAAGCTTCTTATAACTATGGATGGCCAGACATCTACCACATTAGAAACTCAAGGGGGAAGGCCTGGGCCACGCATGCCGAAAAAGTTCCATGGGTGATTCTTACCCCAACGAAGATCAAGAACCCCTAATTTAATTAACTAGCATTATTTGCTCAATGTCTACTCTGTCCCTAGCAGTGTTCCTGCTCTCAAGGGTCTTAGGAGGAGACAAGATTTACTTATATAACTCACTTAGAGAAGAAAGTTAAGACTGTGTATAATGAAGTGCTGAATTACCTAAATGAACACAAATTAAGCTCAATTCAGAGAAAGTAGGACAGGAGCACAGGCTTGAGAGATCAGCTATTTGTGGAGATGGAATAACGGATAGAGAGGTCCCTTATGATAAACAAGGGCAGTTTTCTAACAGTGCACACAGCAGGAGTCCCCAGGCCCTGTCCTGCCCTGGCCTGGGCCCTGGACAGCAGAGGGAGGGCGCTTCTCCACCCTATCCCCATTTTAACCAGAAGAGCCCCACTGTTACAACTTTCAGACATTAAGCTTCTGCCTACAATCCATTTTTATTTATTTAATTTTATTTTTTTTAAAGATTTTATTTTTCCTTTTTCTCCCCAAAGCCCCCCGGTACACAGCTGTGCACTTTCAGTTGTGGGTTCTTCCAGCTGTGGCATGTGGGATGCTGCCTCAGCGTGGCTTGATGAGCAGTGCCATGTCCGCACCCAGGACTCAAACCAGCGAAAGCTGGGCAGCCAAAGCAGAGCGCATGAACTTAACCACTCAGCCACAGGGCCGGCCCCTACAATTCATTTTTAAAAGAACTCCAATGGCTCTTAAAAGTTTGAAAACTCTTATTTACAAACACACACAAAAAATCAGTGAAGTAACTTGTCCCCAAATCACAAAGCTAATTAGTGATCTGGAACCCAGGTCTCTCAACTCCCAGTGCCCTCTTCACTCTCCCACACCACGACATTCTGAGGGAGGGACCGGGTGAGCAGGTGGCAAAGATTCTCACGGAGCAGCCCAAACAGCAGGCTTACTTTCAGGTCAAGTGTCTTTAACCGGGATGGGACTGGGGAAGGGAGGAGAGAAAAGCCTAAGCAAGTATCAGAGTAAAATAGAGCCACCCTCCCAGAAAAGCTCTTCAACACAAAGTTTTAGGGAGATATTTTTAAAAACGAAAAGCTGAAAGAAGAAACACTGTGCTTGTGGGGGCCTATTAGGGGACTTCCTGGGTGGAACTGTTGAGTCATGCTCTTTAAGGAAGTGGTAAAAGGTAAGGATGCACAGGCAGGGATGGGGGCTGGATTACAGAAGGCCTTGAAATCAAGAATCAGGTCAAGTCCACCATAAGGCAGGCCTCCGCTGAGTCCAGTTCTGGGAGAGTATTAGGGGAGTACGCTCCCTCTCCAAGGTGCTGGCTGCACAGAGACGCACAGCCTGCAGGCAGGCGCCCCCAAACCAATCCAAAGCTGAAGTTCGTCCCCCTTACAGCAGCACAAGTAAGAAAACGGCTCATTTTACTTTTTTGCTCATGTAAGAAAAACTCTTACAGTACTTTAAAAACGCTTCTGCTACCAATTTGTCACTGGCCACAGCATCCCTCTAACACTGGTATCATCATCATCTTATTGTTGAAAGAAACACAGAGAAGTCAGTGCCAAGTCCAAAATGAGATGTCTAGAATTTACAATGTTCAGACTCAATGCTCAGTCCACACACACAGTGGCAGGCGCATAAATCTCAATCTTAATATTGTATGTTTATCACACATTTAATTCAGCAAAACTTCTGTGATTTTCACAATGTATTTACAACCTGATAATATCCACTCATTCACGTCTCAAATGACATCTCTAAAACTGCATTCACCACCTATACCTCAAATGGCTCCCTCACCCAGCTTTCCCTACTTCTGTTCATGGCACTGCCCTTGATAATCTAAGCTCAAAACCTTGGTATCCCCCTTTGACTCTAATTACCTGCTAAATACGTTAAATTAAGGGCTTTGATCATGGCTCAGTCCAAAACAAAAAGGTTCAATGACTCCCTAACCGCCTAGCAAATGAAATCCAAACTCCTACACCACCAGCGCCGGGCATCCTCAGCTCTCCATCACCTGTCTTCCGCCACTCCCTAACACACAACCTAAGTAACAGCCAGCCTGCGAGTCAGGCTATTCCCCAAACACACTTGGTGCTTATTAACCACCTGACCTTGGGAAAGTCACTTAATCTGGGCTTTATTTTACTCAACTATAAAATGGGTATAATAATACTTGCCTGAAAGGACCAAGTGCGGCAATGAAATGAGAGTGCTGCTATAAAGTTTAAGGTACTATAAAAATATAGACATTATCATTATGGCACAGTTATGGTAATTTTATGTTATTTATACCTGACTTGCTCCAGAAAGGATATAAGGCAGTGCACATAAAACACAAAATAACAAGAGCTTACAGATGGAAGCAATAAAGGAAATACAAGAGAAAAGGTAAGGACATAAAATGGAACTGGGAACAAGGCTAAGAAAATGCATACCATAACTGCCTATCTAACCATTCAGGTCAGTCATTTGGTCTAAACACCATAGTTAGATTTGAAAAGGAAACTACGTCAATTAGACAATTCAGTGTCCAGGAGACTGAAAGCAAAACCATTGGTCAGAATTAAAATAGTTCGCACTGCAAAGACCAGGCAACAAGTTCTCCCGAAGGTCCTTATTCTGTTTGATGTAACGGACAACATCCTCAACATCTTTACCACGGATTATCCATTTCACTACATCATTCTTAGATTGAAAGCCTCTCGAGGTCAGGTAACTGTCTTATTACGTTTGTAACTCTAACAGCACTTAAAGCAATTAGTCAACAAACCACACACTTCAATTCTTATATACTGGTTTCCATGGATTCACTCCCTCCCTATTTCTAAACATCTCACACCCCACCATGTTAATCCGAAAACATCACTTTTCTCACTGGGTTGCTTACTTCCCAAACCTCCACCAGCCTCCTGCACCCAGGACAAATGCCTCATTCTTTGCCTACACAGCACAGCCTTGAACACAGCTTCCCCTGCAGCACCCTTCCCTGCCTTCTCATTCCTCCAATTCTTTGTGCCCTTTTAAGCTCAGCTTAAAAATTTCACCTTCTACTTAAAGTCTTCTCTGACTAGCGGCAGTGTGGAGAGGGAGAGACTGGGGGTATGGGGAGGAGGAGACAGGAAAGTCGGAAGTCCGTGTGTTCTCACCCCTTACTCAACACACTGTGGGCAAGTCACTACCCACTGTGAGAATATTTCCTCATCTCTGAAGTACAGGCTTTAGGACAGACTGTATCTAAATTACCTTCAGGCTACAACGGTTCTAGCATGCTCTGGTTCCTACAAACTTGGACACACCCTGATCTCTACTCTGATCACTTACATCTGTACATATTTTAATATGTAATTATAGACATTGCTTTTAAATGTTCCCTGCTAAGCAAACACATACCAACTCCTCCACAACAGAGTCTTATAGTCCCTTGTTAGCCCCAAAAACAACTGGCATAGGACCAAGTACAGGGCAGATGCTTTTTGTAAGTTAAGAAATGTTTAAATAACTATTTTTAAAAGATTGATTATAATCTACTTGCACTGCAGTATGAATCAGCAAAAAAAGCATTTTTTTTTTCATTAAGCAGACCATTAAAATAAGTGTACTAAAACAAGAAAGTAGCCAGGTCACTTTTCTCTAAAAAAGTATATTCACTCTGTAGGTTACAAAGCCAGCCAGTACACCTCCACTACCTTAGGTGATGACACATTAAACACAAATGAGTTAATACACGCAACGTAATGTTTACTTCCAGCCATTCCTGTATATATCTTCTATTGCAGAGAAAGTTCACTAGTCAAAAGAAAGAAGACCTACATAATTTTTATTCTTTTACTGAATTAACTTTACACACTATTGCTATGATTCCAATATAAAAACTACTAAAGTTACACGGAGAATTATGAAATAAATCATGTGACAAACTAAATCGTACAATGACTTTTAATATTGCAGGCTAACTAAAGCTACTACCAACACTCACACAGAGCTTAGTTTTGTGCTTTACACGTTGTGTGTTTTTTAAAATTAATATTATGTATCCTTTTTTTGATGAATATCCAGTTTCCTGGACAGCACTTTAAAAAAAGAATGTGATAAATCTAGAAGTTTGCCAATTCTTCTTTTGCTCATTAGCAGCCCGGTCAGCAAAATCCGAGCAACACTGAAAACCTGAGTATTTGCTTAACTAAAAAAAAGAACTAAGAAGAAAAAACAAAGGAGCTGTATTAGTCACTGAGTACAAACATGATAGCCTATCAATATCAATGCTCAATTAACATCCTACAGGGAAAACACACAGAACTCTATAAACTACGTGCACTATGCACATGTAAAAGCTTCCTCACATCAGAGGTTCTGAAACTCAAGACAATTCTCATACTCCAAATTCTAAATACACTGTAAATGGATCAGTAAGTCGGGCAATGGCTCCATGCAAGATGTTTTTATTTCCAATGCTATTACTGCCGAAAGAGTTTATAAGGACTCAAGGCCAGTTATTTCAGTACAAAAGAAAACCAACTTATTCCTAAGAAGAAATACAAATCTACAAAGCTATTCAATTATCTTTATTCATAAGATGTCAATAATGTGCAAAAATGTTCAGCAAAAGAAGCCGGATAAGGAAACTGCTATTCTCTGTGAACTGTAATTATTACCTCTTTCAATCTTGATTCCACTCAAAAAGATATTTATCTTATTTAAGCAAAACAATAAAGACAAAAATTAGCAAAATTCTGGTCCAAAGAGTTTCCTAAAACGAAAAGGAGGAAAGAATTCATTCTGGAGGGATGCAGAAACTCAGGTAAAGCAGCCGTGTCACAACCAAATGCACACTCTAACCCTAATGGTAGATTTCGCTGAAGAATCAACAAGCGCGTTCGCTCAGGCTCTTAGCATTAAAGGAGGCAACAGAAACAGGAACATGGCTGACCAAAAAGGGGCCTGTTCTGTCCGCGACTCGCTCTTTTCTGTAAACAATAATTAGCTGAGCAGTTCTAAACACATCACTTCCATTAGGAAAACACATCCCTGCTTAAAATTAGGCTTCACAGTAAGCCTTTACTAATCACAAAAACTGCAACTGAACCAATGCTGCTGTATAAAAGCAAATTAATGACAGTCACGCGCCAGTATTTTTAAGGAAAATTAATTTTTATAGTGCTTGAAAGACCAATATGCAAAGACTCGAGCTGTGAGTTTTCAACACTAAAAACAAAACAAAAGGGGCCGGCCCTGTGGCGGAATGGTTAAGTTTGTGTGCTCCACTTTGGCGGCCTGGGGTTTCAACAGTTTGGACCCTGGGCACAGACATGGCACCACTGCTCGTCAGGCCACGGTGAGGCGGCATCCCACATGCCACAACTGGAGGGACCCACAACTAAGATACACAACTATGTACTGGGGGGGTTGGGGAGAAAATCAAAAACAAAAAAAAAAAAAAAAAGGAAGAAGAAGATTGACAACAGTTGTTAGCTCAGGTGCCAATCTTTGAAAACAAAAATAACCGATAACAATAAGGCAATGACCGCTACATATTATAGTCTTCCTAGTATAAAGGAGACAGATATTCATGGAAGTGAGTGACCAATTTTAAAAACACAACTTACACACACACACACACACACACACACACCCCCACTAAATTCAAGAGGAAGCAATACAGATTCAAGAACTTCAAATATTTCATTTTTAGTGGAAAACACTTATGAAAGATAACATTCAAATTTCCAGTTCTGTCATTTTAAAACCACCTGCCTAAAATACTCAAGGCTCCTTTAAACATCTTTGGTGGCTGGATAAGAGCAATTTAACATTCTGAGCCCTAAACTTATTCCAAAACCCACTGACCAGATGAATAACAGATTTAACAATTACATTGACCTAGGCAGCAATGAAACATTTTATTTCTCCTGCTTTATATGGCCATCGATGCAGAGAATAGTAAATTAAAAACATGGCAGACTACTACACCATTTAAACCTGAATAATAGTCGCTGTTTGTTTTTTCCTTGACTACTGGGATTTTTGACAATGATAAAATGAAAGGAATTAGAAACTAGTTTGGGGAAGAGGTTAAAAATTACTTGTACAGTAATGGCTTGGAAGCAGAGCAATGTTTAGAAATTAAAAACATTTGGTCAGCTGTCACACGAATTTAAGACCTAAATTCAAAAGTACCATTATAATCAAATAGGTGGGGCAAGCTAAGAAGGAAGTGACAATGAGTTTTCTGAAAACTTTCGGAAAGCCACCTGACAGATGCAAAAGGAGACAGGCAGGTTACAACTTACCAAGGCTCAACAGTAACCTAAACGCTCCGTCAAAGCTGGGCTCAGAGGTCAGTTAGGAAGAAGGCGGAGCCACGCTACCACATTCCCGAGGGCATTTTAATCATCACTTTAAGATAAACTAGTTAAAAATATGGTGAAAAATCTACTAATCCCCTAACAGGAAAATCTACTAATATGCCAAAATGTGCTAATATGTCAAAGACTAATATCTCTCCTAATACGTCAAAAATCATATGTGGAATCACACTACCTCACAATGCAACAATTTTAAAAATCACTAATCAATCAAAATGCTCAAACTTGGTCCAGACTAATTTATGACAAATCCAAAAAGGATTCTAAACTATTTGTTAAAAAACTGCTTGCAAATCACAGGCTTTCCTGTAAGTATTCTACCTTATTTTAAATACTACAATTTCAACCTAAAAGAATAGATAGCCCTCATTCTCTTCAACTTCATTTTATTCATTGAAATATGTTCTAGGACGAATGACCTCTCCTTCTTCAGCCTGGACTATGATTAAGTCAAGAAAAGCAGCTTCTTATTGGAGTTGGGGATCACAAAGAACCTATCTAAAATAAGCATGCACATGGCTCACGTCTATGGTATACTTACTTAAAATCCATAGTCTCCACTTGAGAATCTGAGGAAATGAATTTTTACAATAGCATGGAAAGCCAGCCAAAGTATAAGGCCAGTTAACAAAACTCATCCTTTTCCATATTACAAAAATTCTAACAGTGAAATTTTGTTTGTAAAATACAATGTACATTTTATCATCTAGGATAATAAAATATCCGCAGCCTCAGTAGTGGTTAAATTGCAGCTATAAAGGAAATTGTCCCGAGATAAATGGTTTCCCTATGAGAAGGTTCCACTGCTACACTTCACCTCAGGACAATAAATCAAATTAACTGCACCTTGTCCTCTCCAATGACATCATCAGTTTGATCACATCTTGGGAATCGGGTGCAAAAACATATGCTATTTAAGGCATGAAATCATATCACTGCTTTTTGTCCATCCGACCTCACGCTTCAGATCTCTGAAGCAGTCATTCACCTGAACATTCTCATGAAAGCTCTTTATTTTTTTTCCTGCTGCATCCAGGGCCTGCCTACTGGAGGCCTCGAAAGAATAAAAACGGTGAGCACCAGTTATTTGAAATTGGCTTGCTTTTAGCCCATCAAATCTAGAATTTTGTTACAAACAAAACTGAAGACTAATATCTCACAAAATAAGTACCTAGCAACTGACCATGAAGTCTCTTAACATAATTTCAAAGGCTTAACACAGCAGTGTTAAACAACACTTCTGGAATACTTTCCTATACTAGCGGGGGTAAAAAAAACACCAATGAGAAGAAACACTGTTTTTAAAAAACACACTACAGCTATACAAAATAAAAAAGAAAGAAACTTTACCAAGGGAAACACTAAAAATCAAAATTACTGTTTCTTCCAAGTAGCAGAAGTTAAGCTGCCTTTCACAGACCACTGTCCTAAGTATACATAAAACATAAAATCAATTCTGACAACTTCAGAAGAAGGGCGGTGTGCCGGGAAGGGAGTAAGCTCCAAGATCAGGGCAGGCACAACGTCTGTGTTTATTCTTCTATTTTCACTCATTGAACCATGACACAAAAATACAGAGAAAACATAACCCCATTTCTGTTTTCAGGAGTGTTACAATTAAAATAAGCAAGTCTATGACAGTAATAGCACAAAATTAATCAGTCCCATTTTAAATCAGAAGGAAGGGTTGAAAAGGGAACGCACCACTGAGAAATTGTGAAAGTGCTGTTAACTAGAATTTCTAGAATACTTAGCTATTCTACAATTCCTAGAGAAAAACTATTGGTTTTACAAATACTGCAGACCTTTACAAAGCCTTAAAGGGTTTAACTTGGGGGCAAGAGCCCAGGCCTTGGGGAGAATTATCCCTAAAAAAAAAAAATGATTCCTTTCTATTACACCAAGATAGGTTTCAATCGCCTCTGAAAATGAGAAGACAGAATTTTTTTCCTCAGGCCCAATATTACTGCAAACTCTAAGAAAGTCTTTTTAAGAAAAAACAAAACACGACAGAGTTGATGCTGAGCTAGGAGCTGTTTTAATGCTCCTAAGGCCCCAGGAGGGTTTGTTTCGCCCGCGGAGGAGGGGTATGCGTGTGGAAGTTGGTGGGGGGAGTCATTTTGGTTATTAGTAAATAAATCAAGCGGCAGAGAGCATGAGGCCTAGGCAACTGCTGGAGAAGCCAAGGCCTAGCTCTGCCTCTTCTCTCCAGCACAGCCTGGGTTTGATCTCAGAGCCCTGTGGATTGCCAAGGGAAAAAAAAAAAAAAGAATCATATCGAACCACAAAAGCACATGGGGCGAATGTAAAATATAAACACGGCGTTGGGCTGTGAGTGGCTGTTATTAAAGGTCTGAATTACTAAACATGAGAGGCGGGGAAAGCCAGGCGGCCATTTCAATAATATAAACCTCCCCGAATTAGACATTATTCAAATGAGAGAGGTTCGGCTAAACTGAGTGTAGAGAGGACCCTGCACCCAGCAAGGAAACGCCACCACGGACCCAGGGAGGGGGACCCCCGCCCCTGCCCAGCTCCCCAGGAGAGGGGCAATCCAGACTGTTATCAACTTGTCAGGCCAGTCGGTTCTGGGGCAGGGCAGGAGGGCAGCCTGCACAGCCGAGTTCCCGGGAGGCCTCCGGGCGCTCGGGCCTGCGCGCGCGAGGCCCCCAGGGCCCGGGCCGTCCGAGCGGGCGGGCGCGGGGGCGGGGGCGCCCGAGGCGCAGGGCACGGAGGGCAGACCCCGCCGCGCACCTCCCACCGACGCCCCGGGGAGCCACGGCCGGCGGGGCCGGGGGCCCGTCCGGGACCCACGGGGGCTGTGACCGGCGGCCCGGAGCACACGGGGCGGCCCGGAGAACACCCCTCCGGGGGAACTTTCCCC